>NC_135082.1:22010000-22032500 GCF_051107435.1 Chaetodon auriga | reverse complement strand
ACGGAGCGCCCCGGCCTCCTCCAACGCTGAACATGGACTGTGTCAGAGCGTAAAATATCAACAGAGCGATGAAATAACATACAGGCACGAGGCACAAGTGGTTCCACACACTCTCTCATAAACGTCACACAATGATGGGGTTTATGAGTTCTGAAAATATACAGCGAGAGATCAAGTTTTCGCTTTTCTGTGTGTGTGTTCATACACACGCACACGTGTGTCTGCAAATCAAAAGCGCCTGGTTAAGCTCATTCATTTTTTATAGTGTCTTCCTCTTTGTTTCTTTCTCCTTTTCCTCCTCCTCTTCCATATGCATGTGCAGCGCGCGTGCTTCATCACGTAGCTGTTTTACATCACCGTTCACACGTCGCCGATGGAGCAACAGCGTCTGCGTGGAGCGCGGGCTGAAACCCAAAAAACGGAGATGGACGCCACAACGGAAATGTGGCAAACATGCAGCCGAAGCCTTGACCCTCCGCTCAGCAGACTGACGTGATGGAGGCGATCCAGTCAAGGGCAGAAATGATTCAGTGGAATTAGTGAATTACTTCATGTCCGCCGCTCACGGGGGGGCTCTGAGATCACAGAAGTGGAAACATACAGTATGTGCAGGTTAGGCAGACGACATATAAAGTCGAAGGCAAACTCGCCGGACAGTCCGTGAAGAGCTGCAGATGGTCCTGTGTGACCCGAAGGGGATGATTGCTCTAAATTAACTACACAGACATGGTTTCAAAGGAAAATAATGAATGTTTTAAACCTGCTAACATAAAATGAGACAAGCAAGGAAGCCTGTTTTTCACAGTGCTGACACTGTGCAGGAGCGCACTCGCATCTTTTGCATGACTTCATTTCTCCTATGCACCTGTCTACCAGGTGTGCATTACACAATGTTCGCTAAAACAGTGCTAAACAATGCTATCACCATATCTGATTTAATCCTGTGGTCACTGTCTTCGGTAACTCTCCAGATCAAAAATACAAAAAATACTGACTCACACTCTAAAAATCTTGTTAAAATCAGGTAGGAAGCAACAGAAAAACACAGTTTCTGTTGCACAAACTACAACTGTCTTTCTATTTCTAAAATTTGCTTTTTTCTTTCAAAATATTGTATAATTCTACCTTTTAAAGCCTCTAAAATGAATTGTACGTGATGTACGCCATCTGTTGCAAAGGGCCTCTGCAGTGTAAACCAGGAGTTTCACAGGTCGGCGTGTGCCAGATGCACTGTCTGTTTAAGATGCACCAAGTCAGATATATTTAGTAGTTTGCTCCAACCTCAAACCATCCTGGCTTATAAAAACTGCTGTCACATCCCAAAAATAGACGATGTCCCCATCAGCAACGTGCAGCCTCTCTCCTGTGTGAAGGCGGGACAGGAGGCAGAAACATTTCAGTAATTCCTTCAGGACGACGGATGATAAAACAACAGAAATGAGCTGGTGGCCCCCATCTATCATTGTTAAAGTGGCCTCTAACTGAGTGATTTAGTAACAAAAGCAGCAGTTATGGAAATGTGTGTCTTTGTTCCTGAATGCAACTATGTGTGTATTTATGCATAAAGTATGTCTTTATCATTGAGTGTGTGCAGGTGAATGAGCACGTTGTCTGTTATGTGTATGCACTGTGTATTTGTTATTGCGTGCTTAAGTGTGCATTAGTGCATCCGCCTGAAAGGGAAGACGTGCCCTACTGTACGCACGTACACGTGAGCGTGTGTGCTCGTCCAGCTGCTGCCTGTGTAACTCTAGTAAACATCAAGGCGGCGCTTTGCTTTGCCGAATTAACAAAATCTCTCACATCCATCGCCACGCGCCGCCTTTGAAAGGCACACCGCCGGCCTCGGCTCAGGTCTTTGAACTCTCAATCACTCTCTCTCTCGCCCACCGTGCTCTTCCCGGTATCAAATTATACTCCAGTTAAATATCGACTCATTAGCACTTTAGTTTTCTCCCCATTTGACCTCTTTCTCATCTTACATTCCTGAATTGATTTTCAAGTCGGGATCCTGGGGGCGCGATCAGAACTACTAAAAGCCTGGTTTCCTGCAAACTGCACAAGCTCCCCCCTTAAATCTCACCTGCTTCAATATTCTCATATGTGAGACTTTTCTCCTCCTTGTTCCTGACTATTCATCAATCATTCCTGATGCTGATCATTTAATGGCTTCTGTAGTCCTTTTCCTGTCTTATCTGATGCATCATCTGCTAAATGAAGACAATTCAACACTTGTGTAAAAACCCCCAAAAAATATTTCATACAAAGTTCAGTAGAGTGAATAAGTTGTGCACAAGTAGCTAAAGTCGATCAAACAACTTGATCAAACAGACGCTAACATCCAATTTTCATTCACGTCTTTCTGTTGATGTGTTTTTTTGCTTATACGGTGAATGAATACATTTTGTTGCAGGGCTGATATATGCTGGTATGCTGAGCTTTAATCATGTTAGGAAATGAGACTGTGTGACAGCTGAAGGACAGTTTTATTTCTCCAGACGTGACTGCTTCATCCTGAGGCAGTTAACTCCACCCAACCGGTGTTCTCCGGAAAATAATCTACACATAATAAATTATAAGTGGCTTCTATGTGACCCAGGTCGCCCTACTGCTGCTCTGCTCAGCGCTGAGTGTTAAACTCCGCTGCGATCCCTGCGGGAATGTCGGAGAGGCCTTAAAACAAGTGGCACTTCAAAGCAACCACCGGACCTCTCAAGCGCGGGTATGTCATACGCACGTGCACACGCGCGCGCATGAGCATGATTGCTCTGCACACACTTATGACTGCACAGATCTGCGAGCGTGCACCTGTGTTCGCACGCCCTCCAGTAGGTGTTTAAGTGTGTGTGTGGAGAACATGCGGCCGTCCTGTTTCACTTCAAAGATGCTGGCACTCTGGGCTGAGCGAGGCCGCACGCTGACAGGCCGTCTTTGATGAGTAACTATTTACAACGACGTAAAACTAACCCGCTCATCATGATGTGCTGCTGGGCGACGTTTCAACATGACTCACGCTGATGCCTGCTTTGTTCAAAACTCATTTGCGTTACCCAGAGCTGCTTGCGGATTAGTAATAATGCAGCTTCTTATCCGAGCCCAGTGGGATGCTCTGTTGCTGCTTACTCACCTCCAGCAGTCAGTGTTCTGCTGCAGAACGTTTCAGCAGAGCAGATGCTTTCATATGTTTGTTCTTGTTGTCAAGGAGAGTGTGTGTACAAGTTTAGACTCTGAAACTGGGTGAAGCTAACTAACACAACATATTGGGCAGTTGTTTGTAGTATGTGCATGAGGTAAGAGGTGCACTTGTGTCATAAGGAAACATGCACAGCTGCCGTCAGCTGAAAATTTCTTCAACCAAAGTCATCTACAAGTCAAAGGACTTTCATGCCCTTTAGGCTTGGAAAATCCTTTCAAATCCCGATTGGACACATTAAGAAGCACGTTTTACAGTGACAACGATGCCATGTTTCTTGGTGTGTGGCAGTGGTATTGAAGCTAGCACACACTCAGGGATGCAGAAAACCAGTAATACAGTACAGGGACAGGAGGACAGGGGTCGGCGTGGGCTGACAAAGGCTCAACTCTGCGGCTTGTTCTCATCGTTTAACGACGTGTCTGACAGCGTGTACACATCCTCCGCTCGGCCTTCCTTTCTTCTTACTTCTGTTTTCACTTGTTGCGTTAGCTATGGTCTGCGGGCCAAGTGGAGTTTCAGCGGAGGACACGCTCGGCCCGTCACGACGGCTTAAATCTGACTGTCTGAGCTCGTTAGCCTTGAACGTAAGCGTGGACAATCGTGTAAAAGCTCAAAACCTCTGGAATTAAAAGGAATTGTGAGCACTCGCTAAAGAGGAAAAGAAAAAGAAATGCGTGCAGAATTAAGACCTTTAGGCACAAAGACACATCTTATAATCTAACCATGTTGAATACACACACAGAGCTGAAACAAAAGGAACGCAGAGAAGAGATTGTGGTCACGGCCACAGAGCGTGTGTGTTTTTGTGTGTATCAGTTTTCAGCATGCTGTCACACTGATCAAACTTCAGGCTGATAGCGGAGGCGCCGCACAACCATCGCAGTGTTTGTCTAAGAGCCATGAGGGAAAAGCTCGACACACACACACACACCTTACCCAGACAACACAGCGAAAACGTATCACGCGTGCATTTATGTGAAATATAATGCAGTGGAATGCGGCAGCGTTATGCAAGTAAGCACATGCAGGCAGACACACACACACACACACACACACACACACACACACACACACACACACACACACACACACACACACACACACACACACACACACACACACACACACACCTGATGGCTCCGAACACAACCGGCCTGTTGGAGCTCATTTCTTCTTTTACACTGTCTGTTTCAGATTACATGTAATTCAACGAGATATTTCAGTCAGCACTTTTTCTCCTGTAATCAGTGTTTTCTCGTCTGCCCCTTTTCACCTCAGCTATGTTGCATGTTTAAGAAGCGATAAAGCATTTTATCAAACTTCCTGGGGCTGAGATATGGCATGGAGGCAGAGAACCAGCTCAGCCTACCCGCCTTCTGCAACCACATGACAAGAAAACATCGAGCTAGACTTAACCAAACCAGATAAAACGCTGGCTTTGGGATACATAGCTGAAACTGTGATAAACCTTTCGATAAGTGGAAGTTTTTCCATGCCTGCTGCTTTTTTTCTGAGCGTGTTTTCCTGCTGCATCCCGCCTGCTTGTTGTCAGCGAGGTGAGGTTGGAGAAGCCAGATGTAACTGCTGGAATCTGAAGAGTCACAAAGGGAGGCTGAAGGGGGGAATCTCGGCGCATAATTCGCTCTTCACGTCGTCATTAAGACATCAAAGCGGCTGCAGAAGATACAGGGCTTTTCAGCGCTGACACAAATGCATTCTCGGGGAGAGGAGTAACGAATGAGAGAAGAACGGCAGAGAAAAGAAAGGAGAGGGGAGAGGAGGAGGAGGAGGAGGAGGAGGAGGGACGTTGCGTGTTGAAGAACCAGCCTTTGATGATGGCGCAAGAGCGAAGCAGCAAAAAGCAGACAAAAGTTTCTAAAACTTCAAAAGAAGCCTTTTTGTAGCGCAGGTCCGCTCTCTCTTTCTCCTTGATTCTTCCATTCTTCCCTCTCCCTCCTCTCTTCAAACATGTCTTTGCTAATTGCCAGACCCTGTTCTGCCCTTCGTAGGCTCTCCGCTCCTCGAGGCCTATTCAGCAGGGGGGTTGCTACAGCGGGAAGGCCTAATAACCCGCTCTGAGTGGGACAATGGAGCCTGCAGGGCCAGCTACAAAATCCCAGCCCTAATGAGAAAAGACTCCTTCAGCGAACAAGCAGGTCTGTCAATAGACTGGCCTATTATGGAGTTACAGGGTGGGGGGGGGGCGCAACAGGCTGGGGGGCATAGCACGTGTGTTTTTGGCATTCAAGTCATGGGCACGTTTGACTGCAATACAGACATAAAGTAATAAAGTGTGAAATGAAGAAAATCAGAATGAAATAGGAAGCAAGTGTGTGTGTGTATATGAACGTGTGCCTGCATGTGTGCGTGACTGTGTGTGTGTGTGTGTGAATGTGTGTGTGTGTGTGTGTGTGTGTGTGTGTGTCGCTACCTCCTGAGGGTAACAATAGTGAACAGGACAAATCCTCCAGACCGCATAATGGCCACTAAGCTGTCTATTCAGGAGTACACAGCTCCCCTGCTAACTGCTCTGATCAGACACGAAGCCCCGGCGCCCCCCCCCCACTCACCCTCCTTCCCTTCCTTGTGATATTTTCTGAATCTGGTTCTTCTTCTCCTCATCCGTCTCTTCCTTTCCCTCGTCTATCCATCTACTGATACGACATTATCGTCTTGTTTTAGCGTATAACATGAAATACCCTTCTTGGGATCTCCGTGGGCAAAATTTGGTACAGAAATATCTAAATACAAGGGTTCTTTAATCAAAAGTTTGCTTATGTTTCTATGTTTATGTATAAAAAGGCTATTGATAACCAATACATACTTATCAGAACTGAATTCAACCCCCCAAAATCAAAACTGAGCTAAATAATGGCTTCATATATCAATTTATCCTCCTCTTTCTTAATCCCAACTCCCTTTCTTCTTCTTCTTCTTCTTCTTCTTCTTCTTCTTCTTCTTCTCTTTCTTCCCCTCTCCACCTCCTCCTCCTCCCAGTCATTCATGCAGTGTGTGTGTGTGTGTGTGTGTGTGTGTGTGTGTGTGTGTGTGTGTGTGAGAATGTCGTCGTCGTTGTGTGGAGTTATGCAGCGAAGGATGCTGAAGCACCTCGTTTCCTTTCAGTTGTAGGTGGGCTGCAGCTTCGGGGTCTTGGGTTGGTGGTGGGTGGCTGTTGAGTGGGAGGGGGGTGGAGTGCAGGACACATCTCCGACAAGCACCACTCTGAGAGCAGTGAGTGTCTCCTTGAGAGGATTTGTTGATGCCTTTCACATGTCTGAACTCCCCCTGCCTGATCATTACCTCGCGTTTACTCACACAGTCGCTTCCTCACTTACTGATATCAATTAGTTGTTTATTAAAAATGCATGAATCTGAATTTTAGTAATTGATTTTGTCATTAATGAAGTGCTACTATCAAACTTGGGAGAGCAGAATTCAGTATCTTTGAATGTACTGACAGTCTAATACGACACCTGACTTTCAGTATGGATAGAAAAACACTTCATTGATACGTTTTCTAAAACTGGCCAAACTTTGACTTGAATCAGGAACAATGTGATGAGAAAGTTGTGCCAGACTGCAGTACAGACCTGTTTTTGATACTTGGTGTCACTTTTCAGTCTCCACCAAAGAAATAATGAGGTGCAATATCGAGTCCTATTGGTCACTCATCAGCATTTGTTAAAACTTGATGAAAACAGCAAAATTCAAAAGACTTCTTCAATATCACTTGAGGTGGTTTTCGCCTTTTGTGTTAATTTGCAAAAAAAAAAAAAAAAAAACAAAGATGAAGAAGAAGACTGAGAAGAAAAAGAGGAAGCTGTTTCTGCGGTCATCGTCTTCCCAGAACGCTCTTTGTCTTCATAATGTTCATCTCAGCATGAATCATGGCCAACGCTACCTGACATGAAAGAACAATTCTAACTTGCCCAAATTAAACAAATTCATCTCCATGTTTCTCTCAGGTGGCACGGCTTGTGTTGCTTTTGGTTTTCAACATTCTTCTTCTTCTCTTCGGTTAATTATAGCCATGCATGTCCAAACCAGGCAATGGAAACACGAATAATTTGCACTTTTTTTTTTCTTTTTCTTTTTTTTTGCCACATTTAAAAGTCGTGCTTAAATTTTGCCTGACATCAGACAGAAACTCGGCTGATGATTGCCATACTTTTAGGTGCAGGTTCAATCCTTCACTCAGCCACTCAGTTTCTGCACCTTCCCTCATCATCACCGGTAATTCTGCTCGTTTCTCCTCACCTCCCTCTGCCTCTGCCCTTCTCCCGTCTTTTGTTACTGTTGGACACTGAGGAGTTTGGTCTTAATTACATTAAACAAACTGAGGAACTGAGCTACTTTAAAGCAGCCCACATCCTCAAGTATTCAGTTTCACATAGTTTCACTCACATTTAGGGACAGAGTGTACTTCATGTCAGCAGTGGTGCACCAAATGACCTGTGTTAAATTCTGCTACATTTGTTACTTATATTGTGTACTCAAAGGATGCCCGCCAAGCCAAAACACACACAAAGAAGTAAAGCTACACCTCATATTCGCTATGAGGGAGTTTCTGTGAAAAGGCTCTGAGAGCAGCTGGCAGATGAAATTAAAGGCAAATTCCACCCTGAAACAGAATTTCCAAAGGATGGAAGAGACGGACCGAGGAGCAGTTAGCAGGAGAAAGGGGATATATGGAGGACAGCACGAAAAGGAAGAAGTGGATGATGTCGTTAAAGCCAAGAACTGATGCATGTAACTTGCTTCAGATGCTTCCACTCACACTTGAGTGAGACGTGCCGGAAGATTTGAGACCCAGGAAGCCGAAATGAAGAGATTTCAAGCTTCGCTGAGAGACAACAGCACTTAAAGTCTCCCAAATCACTGAAAACGTGTGCATCACTTGTGTTTTAGGGTGGATTTCCCGCTCAGAGTGACTCACCGCCCGGGTCTCGAGAAAAAGGCCCGCTGACTGACAGATGGCATCTAGAACGGAGAGCTGAAGTTAAAGCAAGCAGAGGGTATTTAAGACCCATTAGGGGTCTATGAGAACTTGACTTGGCACACAATCAGTGGATGCAAGCCATACTCACTTACTCACTCGCACACACGCACACAAAAATGCACACACAGTGGTGTAAATGGAGCATGAAGGCAAACAGAAGGGGGAAGAATGAGGGGCTGAAAGACGCCCGGGAGAAAAGACATCTTCCGCCTGCCGGTGGAGCGGGAGGGATACGACCGCAGGAGGGTCGTGAGAGAGAGGAGAAGATGTAAGAAGGAGAGAGGGCAGAGAGAGAGAAGGTGTAAGACATGAGATGGAGTTTCGGGAAGGAGGCAACGGGAGACAAATGAATGAACTTTCTCTGGATTGTTTCCACTGACGTCCTCGTTTTTTGATGTGGTGGTTTTACACCGCACTTTCCGCAGACCGATCCATCAATCAGAGCGCAGACAAAGTGTTTCCTTTCCTTTCTCTCTTGAGGAAGTCTCAGTTTCTATAGATACAGCAGAAACGCCTCTCTTGATCCCTATAGTGTTCTGGATTCAAGCGTGACACATCAACCTGTTAGGACACGGATTTCCACAGCTTTTTTTTTTTTTTATCGTCATTTCTGGTTCTCCAGACTTGTTGACGTCTTCGGGGTGAAGCCAGGAAAAAACAGAGGCTTTATTCTTTTCTTTCGCTGCGTCTCCCTCCTGTCCATCTTCTTTCCGTCTCTTCGCTGGAAGTGAAACGAGGCAGAACGAGAGGATGTGGGACAGACAGCCGTGAAATGGAGGCCAGGGCCCCTGAGGAGTGCGTGATTGTGTGGGTGTGTGTGAATGCATCTGTATTTTGTTCACATCTGCCTGTGATGTGCGTGTGCATGGAAAAATAACGTTACGTTTTCCTGTCCTGTCTTGTTGATTTGTATATGCACGCAGATACAGCACACAGATACAGCACATATATCTTTTTGTGCATCTGAGTGCGTTTGTCCCAACCGGACTCGACAAAAAAACAGCTTTTGAAACCCGACTCCATTCTTTCTCCTCCTGTCTGCAACTCCACAATCCCCCCCCATGCTCTCTCATACGAGCATAAACACACACACACACATTACACACACCAGCATGTTTACATCTCTGCTCTCCACAGTGCCACCCTGATTTCCGCAGGAACCGCTTTGTCTACCTCGCTGTAAGGGCGGCGTGTTGTTACAACAGGAGGACAGACGTGAACTGAACAGATTCGCAGCAGCGTGGAAACACCTTCTCAGCTCTGCTTTAACCAACTCTTAACAAGTCAACCATCAAGGTTTGTCAAACTCTGACCCGTGGTGCAGCAGTTATGCCGTCAAACGCTGCATTTTTGAGGCATCACTGAGATCTAGGTGCCTAAGATGCCTATCAGGTCCTGGCTGGGGCCTTTGTTGCTATCTCATGCTTCCTGTCTGTCTATGCCGGTGGTAGAACGGGCCAATGGTGCTGCAATGATTTACCTCAAAAACTAAGAATAAATGCACTTTATTGTCAAACTTGTAAAATCATCTTTTAGTATCTTTTCATCCAGGCAGCAAGAAAGGGAGAAACAGGCTGGATTCTAGGCTCGTAAAGGCAACCAAGAGGAGGGAGGCTAAACCACACATCGATTTCTGGGCTCCGTTTTAGAATAATATCTATTTCATGTTCTGTAAATCATCATTGAGCCCCCCCCCCCCAAAAAAAAAATCCCCTGTGAGGCCTCAAACCCTCAACTGAACACCAACCGAGCGGTTCCTGCAAACCAGCGAGCTGCAGCTTCACGGCATGCGTTTACTGAGAAAGTGCTGCATGCGTAACCTGAGCAGAAGAATCTGGTGGTAAAAAACACCAAATCCCTGACACACACGCACACACACACACACACACACACACACACACACACACACACACACACACACACATTCAGGAAAATACAGCATAAACTAGCACAGCTGCCCTGGTGTGCTTGAAAGTAGGTGGGTGAGGGTGTGTGTGTGTGTGTGTGTGTGTGTGTGTAAGAGAGAGACTCACACCAATTAGGCTGCAAACCTTGGCCACCTCTACATCCTCTCCAGACGAGGCACCAGATACCTCAATTAAAAACAACGTAATTTGAGAAGACAAAAACAGAGACGGTATCAGGACGGAGGAACTGAGGGACAGAGATGATGCTGCTCTGCAACCTGATCCCATGTGTTCGTTTCTGGCCGGAAGACAGCTGCAGACTCACACATACGGTACGTTTAAATGGAGAGAGAGCAAACCTGGATGAAGAGCACGCTGTGACGTAAAAGCAAACCGAAGCGACTATTTGAAATCATGTGGTCTGGACGGAGCATCACGCTGAATAACGGGGCTGTGTGACGTCCGGCTGTCAGTCTGGATTGAGGGAAAACAGCTTTTAGTTGATCTCAGCAGCGTTAGTCCACTAATCCTGAAAGCTTCATTTGAGAGATGTAAAACTGAATCATTTTCCCGCAACAATCCTCTTTCAAGTCTTGTTTTGAGTTTACTGTCACATTTCATCTCACGCTTTCACTGCAAAATTCATTGCATATCTGCCGCTTGATGAGCATAAAGCACATGCGAGCTCACTGATTTGAACACTCTAAGTTCGGTATCTTTCTCGGCCTCTTTCCTCTTTGTTCTCCAATTATGACCAGATGTCAGCTGCTGTGGTCGAGCTGTTAAATCACCACAAATCATCACACCAGTTACTTATGAATGGACTTGCATGCACACACTGACAGGCAAACACACACTCTCAGAAAAAAAGTGTGTCGATGAATAGAAAAAACTCAGCCACACAACTCAAACTTCCTTCCTTCCTTCCTTCCTTCCTTCTTTCCTTCCTTCCTTCTTAGGCACGGCTTCCCAGCTCCGCTCCAGACACGCTCCCATTGTCATCACATCTGGTTTGAACTATAAATTTTCTATCATTCGCTCTTCTGGGAGGAGGGAAACAATCTCAGAGTTTCATACAAAGACAGACAGCGGAGAAGAAGAAGAGCGGTGAAGAGACAGAGCGGGAGGAAGAAATGAGAGCTCGCCTGGCATTCGGTTTTCGAAGGACTCTGAGGTTTGTTGAGGAGAGAAAACATCTTTCTCAGTTTCACTTTACTGGTGGTCCCATAAATCTGAGCACACCGACGCACTCGTACGTACACGCATCAGATAAACAAGCATGTATACACACACACAGACTGTTTACTCACGCAAACGTTTGCCAACCTACACACAATGAAGGAACAAACACTCGGAGGAATCTTCTAATTTCCCCCGCCAACAAAAGCCTTCACAGAACGCCTCTCCATCACTTCCAGCCACTGGGCAGCGGTACAGTGGATGTTTTACTGCAATCAAATGCTATTACGCCCGGAAAAAAAGAGGAAACTGTGAAAATATTGATACAAATTAAAACGCGGTCGGAGAAAAATGAGCCAGCTGACCGAGGGAGGAGGAATGAGATTGAGTGCTAATAGGAAAAAGGTGTTAAACGATACTTTGGGTTAGAAACTGAGAGGGAAAGACAATAAGACACAGGTGTGGGCTCATTACTGTGAAGCGGAGCGGTCGCTGAATAATTACCGCAGGACCACACAGGAGAGGAGGAGATGAAAGCAGAGAGGAGGAGGAGAGGAGGAGGAGGAGGAGGAGGAGGAGGAGAGGAGTAAACCAGGAAAACTATCAGCAGAAAACTACAGTGTAAAAAACGAATGACCATCGAGTCGCACGCCGATGAACGCAGGTCTCAGACTGAGACAGCTGAGCTCAGCATCCATCTATTCCCTCCATGTTTTAACTCATTGCCTATGCAGATTGTTCCAGCTATGAAAACACCTCCTTCCACGCTAACTGCCTCTCTGAGGAGATGCTGTGGCATGACTCCTGGCTTGATTACAGGGAGGTGGGGGGGGGTCATCTCTGAAGGTTACCCTGGTGGAGCTGGAGTATCTATAGCTGTCATTTGTGTAAGTGCTGTGATGGAGCCTCTCATGCGTGTGCAGCGGGGGGAGTTCCTGGCGACAATTTTCCTAATCCCAGTTTGGAAGCGGCAGTCGACAATCTCACGTCAGTGTCGAGCTGTTTTGGGGGTTTTGATTGTGTCAGACATCCAGCAGGCTGAGTCCTGGTGTCGCTGAACGGTAGACTTTAAGGGAAAAGCCTGAAAAAACTGAGTATAAGGACAAAAAGTACTAAAAAGTCAAATTACACATCGAAAACTGGGCAAACTTCACACACTAAGAGGGACTCTGTGTGCTCGAGGTGGTCTTAGAGGTGAAACTGTTTTGTCAACTGAACCCATATTGTTGGAGACGCATAAAAACAGCCTACAGTTACATCTAATAAACACTTTGAGGTTTATATTTAAATCTATGTGGTGACATTACTGTTGGTGGTCTTTAGTCAAAGAAGCAGCCACATGTTTCCATTCAAAGTCTCGATCCTCAGTGTCCAATGAGGCTTCAACTTAAATGACAAACTCCTGCTTTGGCAACGGGGGTTCGCCCAGTCCATTGTTTCTAAAGTGTGTGTGTGTGTGTGTGTGTGTGTGTGTGTGTGTGTGTGTGTGTGTGTGCGCGTGCACATGTGAAAGTGAATAAAAGGGACAGTGAATGCGAGCGAGCGAGCCAACGAGGGAGAGGGAGAGAGAGAGAGAGAGAGAGAGGGAGGCAGCAGCTGTCTGCCTGGATGACCTCAGCGGCAGCTGCTGCCCCCCCCTCCCCCGACCCCCACCCCGCTGCCCTCTGTATGCCAGCTTGCCTTTGAAGTTCAGGTCAGGACCGATACAGCTTTGGATCACATACCGATAATCATTACTGGAGATAAAAGGATGTTATTTCCTGGAAATATGCCAATTTATTGTACCAGCTCGGACAGAAAATGTCTTCCTGCAACAACAACTGGAACGTATAGCTGCATCGAAAAGAAGAAAACCAATGCAGACGCTTTATACGTCACAAATCACTTACCAAAACCAAGAATCTTAAGAGTTTTATGAGATAAGTAAGAAGAAAATCCAAGAAAATGCACAACTTTATCGGTAAGCCACGAGGTCTGACTGTTCACTCGGGCACAAAGTCGAATTCGATTGATCGATCGATTCTCTGTCAATCATCATCTCCAGTCAGTAAAATACAAAATATATCGGCGGCTCGTATCTGTTTGGGGGCATTTTACTCGAGCCCGTCTTTGAAGTGCTGACGCTGGGCAGAGAGAGATGCTTTGGTCAGATTCTCTGGATCGCTGGAACCTGACACACACACACACACACACACACACACACACACACACACACACACACACACACAGAATGGCATGTGGAGGAACACATGGAATGATGCACACACATAGAGGGGCGTGGAGACTCGGCAGCACACAGACACACACTGACACACTGTCTCCCCTCCAGGTATGTTGTTTACACGGACAGGAATTGAGGGAAGCAGATATTTCAGTCCCAGTACAGAAAGAGACACACCTGTATTTGGGTTCACGGGGTCACGACGGCTCACAGAACGCACAACTGAGACACAAACATGAAGATTTACGCACCCAGACCCTGTGACAACCGACTCCACTTTCTGGAGAGTCGGGATGTAAAAAAAAAAAAAAAAAAAAAAAAAAAGGCACAACAATGAGTCTTTTATAGAGACATCAAAATTGAGACAGACATTCCATATTACACTGACGCAGTGTCCTACACACACACATAACCGGGGGGAAAAACAAAAGCATCTTCTTTAACAAACTCTCATTCATAATCATAGAGGAACACACGAGCACAACAATTGCGGTCTCACACACACACACACAGCAGGAAAACTGAGACAAAAGCAGTGCTTCATCGTCTGAGGAGCTCCGCAGGCTTGATTACCGTCTAAAGGCCCCACCAGGCTCCCCTGCCTAATTACATGCCAGAGACACAGTCAATGGAAGCGAGCGAGCGAGCACGAAGGACAACAAAGAAAGCCAGAAAAAGAAAAATAAAGAGTGAAAAATCATGTGTAATGAAGGAGAGAAGATGTAGACTAAATGCACGGTTCAATGAATGGGAAGAAGGCAAGAGAGGCTTAGAGAAATAAAAGAGCTGAATGTGGTGTTTTACTCACTGAAGGCTGGTTTTTATCAGTCTGTCATCATGAAAAACACACAGCTCCTTCAATTTAAGACTGCACTTTTCCTCAAAGTCTTCCTCCAGAGAAAGATTTATGTCTAACTGATTGGTAGATTCACGTCAAAAAAAGGTAATATTTAATATATGCATGTTTGTAGCACCGGTGCACTTTTTTCATGCTTGGTCTGTGTAATCCAGGTTTGTTTGGTGTCACGGCAGCGTAGTTCTAACAAACCACTTACCGATAACGATGAGTGTGTAGTTGATGTTCACGCTGCCGAACCCGTTGGTGGCCTTGCAGATGTAAGTCCCCGCGTCTTCAGTCTCCACCTCTTTAATACGCAGCGCGTGCTGTAGCACCCTGAACCGCGTCCAGCCGCTGTGGATGTTGCGGCCGTCCTTGGTCCACATGATGAGCGGCGGGGGGTCGCCCTCCACGGGGCAGGGCAGCTTCATGGTGCGACCCAGGCGGATGCTCTGCCGGTGGGCCACCCGCTCTGCCACCCTGGGTGGACCTGAAGGAAAAGCAGAGTGGATACTGAGGTTATGAAACACTGTTAAACACTGAGATATTTTCAGATAAATGTTATTTGTTCACTTCTCCTCCTCTCTCTTCCCTGTAAACAGCCGGGTGACTTGATGCATGCAAACCTGTAAACACACCTGCCTGCAGAAAATGTGTGATACTTGTTTCCAGCAGCAGTAAAATCCAGTTGTTTGAACTGGGCAGAAGTGGAAACCACTGAGTAGCAGTTACTAGTGTCCACACGGTTCATATCTTTGCCTTAATAGGTCATTCTGAGCCACTTTGGCAGAGATACAGTATCCTCCTACTAAGGACTATGATCCATTGAGGCATCAAAAACTTCATTCACATCCGATTCCACATACCAGCCTGTATTCAGGTTTAGATTATACAAGACTGCAACTAATGATTATTTTCATTATTGAAGCAGCAAATTCTCAGCTTGGAGAACCTGCAACCACTGAAAAATGAATCAGTTATCAAAACAGTTGACCACTGTCTGCTCATTTCAGCCCCATTTTCTGTGCAGACTGTGCGGTTTCACAGAGTCTGACTGGCTGCCTCCTCACAGTAACAGGTGTGTTGAGGGATGGAGGCATTTAGAGGAGAAGCAGGTGAGTCAACAGGTTAGCATGACCTCTTGTAACGCCTGATCTCATTTTCACAACTATTCTCAGAGCCAGAGACGCCTCCAAATATGGCATTTAACACAGGAATTATCCCTTAACCTTCAAGAAGTTCATAATGGCTTAGCTAATTTTAACACGGACGACAATGGACTCTCCCGGGAAGCAAACACAAAGCCGAGCTAATATGAAGCGAGATGTCGTGTCCAGACATAAAATCAGGCGTGACCTTGACCGCTCGGTAGCCGCTCTGCTGTGAAACTGCACACTAGGAAAACAGAGGGGGTCGAGGAGCAGGCTTACTGACTTGGAAAGGGGAGGAAATTAGAGAGTGATGGCGAGAAGTGGGGCTGATGGAGAGGACAAACAGGGGTGAGGAGGAGGAGACAGAGAGGAAGGAAGGAAGGAAGGAAGGAAGGTAGGAAGAGAAGAAGGAAGGAAATGAAGGGAATGAGGGAGGATGGAATTTAAGGGAGTAAGTGTGAGAGGAGAAAGGCGATGAAATATGGCCGAATAGGAGAGCAGCACAAAGAAAGACAAACAGGAAGAAGAGCGATGGAAGCAGGAGGAGTGTGGGAGTCAGAAAGGTTCAGCACAGTCTGTACATCTCCGTTTGGCTTCTCGTTACTCCTTCTGGGTTAAAACAATACCCTCCAAATTTAGTGCTGTAAACGCATAATAGGCCACCACGCGGCAAACAAAGTGTCCTAACGGACTACAAAAGCCAATTGTATGGAGGAGCATCAGAAAACAACCCCCTCAGGTCACGTCCTGAAAGATTTGAAGGAAGGACAAACGGTGGTTTGAGCTGAACAATGTGCCTGATTGAGGCTTATCTAGAAGAATGCATATGGTCTGATGGAGATAAGAAACGCATGGAGACACACCTCAAATATAAACATCTGAGGTGTTTCATATGGAGACCTTTAATCTGCCCTTGCAGACTTGCCCTGTTTTGTTAAAGTTATCCTTTAACTTGCTGTTTTAAAGTAGAAGTTGAGGACTTCTTCTCCCATAAAAACCCCTGTATGAGCAACAGGAACCATCACGGATTCGCAGCGCTCCTGCAGGGTCTCACACTTCCAAAGAAAGCCCCGTCCCGTCATTGGCCAGCCGTCGCCAGCTGTCAGCTGTCACCTAAACAAAACAAGATGCAGCTGCAGACGCAGGAGATGAACGAGGTGACGGAGAGCGGTGTACATAAAGCTGATTATAAAAACGCAGAACGGCTACAGTCTTCTTGTATTTGCCGTCACGACGGGCTGCTGTTTTAACAGGAGAGCGGGAGGCGGACACAATGATGGATGGGTGGAGGTGAAATGTGTGAAAAAGACATTAGTCACGCAGAGGTATTCACGGGAGCCTCTCCTCCCCTCCCTCCATCCTCCTCGCTCCTGCACGGGGGAGTGCGTTCATCCAGCTGTATGGCTTTCTCATCAGGGGCCCAACTGCTCACTCGGCCTCCTTTTTCCTCCTCTCCACCCTTCTTTCTTTCTCTTTTCTCATTTCCTTTTTATACACAGTTTATCTCCTTCTATACTCCACTTTCTCCTCTTTCTTACTCCTGTTTCCTTCCTTTCTCCATATAAACTGCGTCCCTTTAATGTTCCTGTTTTTTCTTTCTCTCTATTTATTTCTTCCTTTCTCCAGCAGATTGAAATCTCATTCCCCTCAGCTCTCTCCATCTTGCCCTTAACCCCTCGCCTCCCTTTACTGCATCCTCCTGTCCTCTCCTTTTGCCTGTCATCACTCTTTTCCCCTCTCTATTCTGCTCCCTGCTCTCTCTTTTCTCTTTCATCACGCTCATTCACACCATCCTGTTCGTATCTCTCCCTTCTTGATTTACTGCTCTCCTGCCTTTTTCAGATACACACACACACACACACACACACACACACACACACACACACACACACACACAAACACACACAGCTTCCCCAGTTTCTTTCCCAGAGGATCGCAGGAGCAGGACCTCTACCTGAACCTCCAAACTTTCAACAGTTAACCTCTCCCACATCTCTCTCCGATGAACGGAACACACACCAGCAGCAGCCTCCTCCTCCTCCTCCTCCTCCTCCTCCTCCTCCTCCTCCTCCTCCTCCTCCACAACCCATGACCAAAGTGAAGTCTTTTTAAATCTGTCTCTAGGGGTGAAACTTAAGTGAGTAAAAAATCTATTCTTCTCTTTCAGAGACACAGGGTCAGTGTGTGTGTGTGTGTGTGTGTGTGTGTGTGTGTGTGTGTGTGTGTGTGTGTGTTTCTGCACATGTGTGAGTCATTTTGTGCTGCTGAAAATGGCTACTATTATTGCATATAGTCAAGTAATGTCAATTACAGTCCATGTGTCTTTGCTTGTGCATCTTTGTCTGTTAATATACTGTTTAGGAAACCTGTGTCTTTGTGTTTGTGTGTCTGCATGTGTGTATGTTGGGTCTGTTTAGTCCATTTAGGGCTTACGGGGCTCCCTTGCCTGCAACCGGCTCCCCACAACAATCTAAAGCACCTTGAAGATTGTTTGTCTGGCTCCACACACACACACACACACACACATACACAAACACAAACACACACACACCCTGCCTCCCTTTAGCCCTATACACAGGGAGTGTGTGTGTAGGTTATATGGTACGTGCGTGTCTGGTATTCTGCCTAATGACAGGAAAAACACAGCCCAAGGCAAACGCAGCCCACGTCGGACACACACGGCTCCCACAGAGGCAGAACCTTCCAGCTCAGAGCTGCACATCCTCTGCATGCATGGTGGCTGAGGGAGGGAGCCCGAAGGCCAAATAAAGCAGAGCAGAAATCAGCTCATACAGTCTGTTCTTTGACCGGTTACTCCCCAAACAACTGTAAATATACTGCTCGGGTTCTACTGATGGAACAGTTTGACAGTTTGGGAAATACATCTGGCAGTTCAATATGATGCTGGAGCCAGAAGCTAGCCTGACCAGATCCAAAGGTGACAAAACCGGCCAGTCAGGACCTCTAAAAACTCACTAAGATCATTTGTTTATCTGTACAGTCTGAACAGGAAGCATAATGTTGCCGTGGGGTCAGTTAGTTAGCGGTGGGCTACAGTTTGAGTCATATTTGAGTGTTTTTGACAGCACTGAAAGTATGCTGAATTAGCAATTAGCAGCTCTTTTGCAATGTACCAACTGATGTACGGACAGCTAACACATGATGACTCTCAGGCAGGTAAAGCACAGGTATGTTTTCTGTGATTTCTAAGTGGATTTATGGACGTACTTGGCAAGTGTGTGTCACACAGTATGATGTATATGTGGGAAGATTTAAATTCACCTTCTCCCCCTCTGAAAATCTCTGGTCTAGCGTATTCCAGCTCAGTCTTGCCTAGTCCACAGTGGAGTATTAACGCTTGGCTTAAGTCTAGTCAAGTCTACGCTACGTCTAGCATAGTTTAATAATGTCCAGTCCACTCCAGCCTTAACAAATCCAGTTTAGTGCCGACCAGCCTGGCTCAGCTCAGTCTGGTCTAATGTACTCATGAGCAGCGGATTAGCGTTCGCAGACTTGTTGGGCCGTGTCTCATCCAGGTTAGTCCGCAGACATCCATTCTGACGCTATTCGTCACACTCTGGTGCAGACAGACTGTTTTTCTTGCTTTGGCCGACAAATACTGACAGCACACCTTTGCATCTTCACACGCAAACATGGGCAGATGTAACACAGCGGAGTTTAGCTTGTTTTCTTTGGTTCTCCGCTCCACATATTTCTTTGAAATTCAAAGATCGCTGCCAGCTAACGTCTGAACTCAGTAATGTTTGTTCAAATCAGATCCACTCATGCCTTCACAGACATTTACATGAAGGATTTTTTTCTTAGAAATAAAAAAAAAACAAAAAACAACGGCATACCTGGCTGGGAAAGCAGGATTTGTAATATATTTTACATTTGAAGAAGAGCTATAAACTCCAAGAGCACAACTGAGGATTCTGGAAAGCGATCGAAAAATAGTTTCCGCATCCAAATACTTTGTCATTTGTCTCAGTGCTGAAAAATTACCTGGTAATTTAGTGATTCTTCGTGTTGCATATTTTGGCAGCGCCTGACAGCCGGGACTGCCCTTCATGTTTTGGTTTTGGATGGAGCGCTGGGTTTTTAATGCCCTTAACGTTCCACTGGTCTTAGAGTCAGATGGGTCCGCAGAGTCCAACACAACGTTGTTGTTGGCAGGGAAGTGAGACTGGAGCGAGAGGGGAGAGCCGAGGAATGCTTTTGATGGAGAGCACTTAACAGCGGGACACAGCGCTGATGCACTGCGCGAGCAAGAGGTGTGTGTGTGTGTGCATGTGTGTGGGTATGCATGCTGAATTATGATGTGTGTTACACTGAGAGACAACCAGCTCATAATTATTAATGCATCAGCGATGAAAGTAACACTCACCTCTTTCTTTTTCTCTTGTAATTGTAAGTTAGCTCAGAGTTTGTTAAATACTCACGTTGCAGTGTGCGTCAATGAGGATTTGCGTGCGCGCTACTCAAATTACCCCGTTACCCGTAAGTCTGCTATTTACACAGCGCTTTCTGTGAAACCATGTGACACCCTGCTGTTATGTTTTTGTAGCCGAATTCTCAAAAAGCTTGAATCCTGTTCAATCATCCATCAATAGTCTCCGAATTGATTGTCATCAGTGGGATTGCTTGTCAGCGCCACATTAGCTGAGCTAACGCCTTCGTCAGGCTGCTGCACACCGACAGATTTAACCCAGCAGAAAGACGCCTGAGATCTGACTGTCTTTCCTTCTCCGCCTGTAGTTCGCTCTCACACAGTCAGGCCTCAGGCTACCGGCAGACTGATGGGTACACATTAAGTTGTCGACTTCAGGTGCGCGCACACACACACACACACACACACACACACACACACAGATACAAAGACACTCTCTCGACCTCGTCACTTCCACCCCAACAATAGGTCAACTGCTGTTTGTTGCTCTGCCCTGACAGTTAACACTAGGCCTGAGGCTGGGGAGGATAGACCGACATCATTCAAGGGCTAAACCAGACACGCACTTACACACATAAAACCTAAGGCTTACACTTGTCTCACACACACACACACACACACACACACACACACACACACACAGAAGAAAAACACACAGCGGCCAGAAAAAGTTTGAGGAATCTGCTGAGTGGTTGGTGCTGCAACCTGATCCCCTGAGCGACTCACACCATCGGCTCTCTGAGAGCACACACACACACACACACACACACACACACACACACACACACACACACACACACACACACGCACACACACACACACATGTAAAGGCGTAATATCTTCTGTCACCATTTTTTTGGTTTGTCTTAGTCCAATATTTTCCAGCCTGAAATGAGTCTCAGACATTTCCTAGATTTGTGATTTATTATCTTGCTCTCACGTTGCCTTTCCTTTCACTCCATCCTCACATCTTTCGCAGAAGCCTTCCTAATAGCTGGTTATATTGTTCCACCTCTCTTCTCCTCCGGCTGCTGCACCTGTCTGTCTTTCACTTGAGGACAAACGCTCAACAATCGGGATTAAGAATGAGAACAACTCCTGTTCTTTAGAGGAAACCGACCAAACAAGTTAGTTAGCTGTGTGGAGGAGAAGATTTAAGCTCATTTCGAAATAACACTTCACACACTCCCAACATGTCCCAAAATGTAAAAATGATATTAAATTACCATATAGTTACGCTCTTCCTTTCAAAAACAAAGATGAGTGTTTAAATTTCATGGTAATGTCCTGAAACCAGCGGGCTGAGGTGCAGAATCCACCACAGACCGCTTCTGTTGGAAAGTGCAATAAATCTGCTCAGTTTCAAACCTTGAGCTAAAAAAGGTACGAATCACTTTTAATGACACACTCCACCCGAATGAATGCAGCAGAGAAGATTTATGAAAACGATTAATTCGGCTAACTGAAGGAAAAGGAAAAGGCAATTATGGGAACAATCCTCTCCTTTGAAATCTCGCCTTGTGTTTACGCAACTGTGGGAAAAATTCGCTATTAAAACGTCAAACAAGACTTGCTGCTACTCTTTGCAGAATTTATTGCAACCTAAAGGCAGTTGTGGCTGACACCTCCATACATTATCATAAAAACTGTTACTGTGAAACTTTGTGCCATTATAAAAGAATGAGTTTTCATTTGTTGCTGAACTAAAATGCCCTTTTTTTTGTTCTCTGCAGTGCAAACTGCGTACATTTACGCAGAACATGCGACCATGCAGCCACTTACGGAGAGCAGCGCCCTAACCAGGCTCCATGCATCTTTAGAAAGCTAATCTCCCCAACACACTTTCCTCTGTTTGTTTCCAGAGAGGCAGAGGGTAAACACATGGCCTGCTTCTTTGCAGACCACAAACTTGGGCTTCAATACAAACATTTTGAGTTTTAAACATCAAATTTTAGAAAAAAAAAACAAAAACTGTAGAGGGAACCTGTGAAAGCGGCACTCCAACGTCCCAAAACAAACACTGCGGTAGCTTCATCTCGTAAAGGGGAGACGGAGGATACTCAAACATGGGAATGAGGCTTTTGAGGAAACCGTGACAGAGAACATAAAGTTCTGCAAACCGCCAAGAACCTGAGGGCGGTGTGAACCTAGAACATTCTTTTAAAGCTTATAAAGGGCTTTACGGAAACCACATCATGCACAGTATGCCCTTGTGTGAGTGTGTGCAATAACAACCTGGGTCTATTATATAAATGCAGATTAAGGGAAGTGAGGAAAGTACAGTAAGGGAAGAAAAAGAAGGAAAATCATGTGTGAAAGACGCAGAAAAGACACACACGTCTGCAGAGAGGTAAGTGATGGAGTCAGGGAGGGATGAAGACACAGGACTTAATCCACGCAAACAGCTACCGGCTCACATTGGAGCATTTACAGGTAAAGTGCAGACTGGACACGAAGCTGACATTTTAATGACTACCTTGGATAAAAACCGTAACAGAACATACTTGGCTTTCTAAACCCCTTTATTACGTTAACATCCTGCGAGACAAAAAGATAAAA
>NC_135082.1:21882500-22005000 GCF_051107435.1 Chaetodon auriga | reverse complement strand
CTCTGTGGGTTGAGATAATTCTCAAATAAATAAACCATCCAAGAATCCACGGGATTATCTGAAAAATGCATCGCCACAAAGCTGAAAACTCTTCTTAGCTCATGTAAAGTTCACATTTTCCATACAGCAGACAGGGTAAACCAACCTCCCCTCCCTCTGTGGTTATTGCTGCACACCTAAACCTAAACCTCCCCAACACCCCTGATCTGAGAGCTTTCCTCTCCCTCCACCTTCTCCACCCGACTGCCTCCTCTAAAGCTCCGACAACACAACAGTTAAATCCCAGAAAGCAGCCTGTAAGTACCTTTGTTAATTACATGTGGAAGAATAGGCCTGTTGTGTCCCTGTGTGATAATGGTGCCAGCACAACAGAGGGATTACCTCTGGATAATACGTATGCTGAGCTGACCAGTGTGATGAAGGGCCGTGTGGTGGGAAATAATTAACACAGCTAACTGGTCTGCGGGCCTTTCAGCCAGACGTCAGCACTGTGTGGTTACCGGCAGGAGATTAACGTCCTGGGATATTTCACTGCGGCTGTAACCAATATCTGAGGATACTTTTTTTTTTTTTGTTTTAAACAGACTGTGTCAATGTTTTGCCTGTTACTTTGGGAAAAATGCAAGAAATCCTGTTACTTTGGGAAAAATGCAAGAAATGCCCGTCATGCCATTCTCTGCTGTTTTGCAAATTATTAACAATAATCAACACAGGATGCGCTGTCTACTTTGGCTGCATGTGAAGTCCAGAAATACTTCGACCACACTGTGTCGTAACACTCTGTCTGGGTCATGAACTTTTATGTGCAGAGTTCGAGCTCGTTGTAGACGTTTCTTTTAGATCAAAATAGCCAAAACTGCCAAGCCACAATTTGCTTCCATAGGTTTTATAATCTGTACGGTACACAGCGCTCTCTGTCCCAAGACCCTTGATTCAGGTGGGTAAGAACTCCTAAAATAAACTATTTAAAGGGGGGAAAAAAAAGGAAGAAACATCAGGAAGAGCAACAGAGGAGGGGTCCCTCTTCCAGGTTCGTAGATTTAGGGCCACATTCTCTGCACAGGCAAATTTCCTCGATGTAAAACCAGGTGCTGAAGGTTTGGACAAAGCAGAATTGAATCAAAACCTACAACTTTGTACTATAAAAACGACGGCTTTTAGAGCCAGATTCAACAAGTTCAAGGCCAGGCCACTCATTTAAAGCCACATTCACCCCACGTACAACTCACCTGGTGCTCTGCTAAATCCATAAATTTAAGGCAGACTAAAGGTGCCACTGTGTTCCATCTTGTCTTGAACTGCCTCAGAAACCTCGTCCCCGGCACAGCTTTGGGGAACAGGGTCCGAGGGTTTCTGGAGCTTTCTGAACCTGACAGCCTGACGTTCACGCTTACTCACAGTGAGCCCGGTTTGAACTTCTCTGTTTAGCTCTCTTTTTTCAATCTCCACACAACTATTTCTTGTGTATACAAACTGCCGTCCAGGACAGCCTCTTTCAAAATTTGCTCTTTTAGCCCCATTTTTTAAACAATGACCACATCTCTCTCCTCTGTGACATCTGGCTTGTCCCTCCACCTCCGAGAGCTTTAAATGCTTTTACTAGTCATTTTTCCAGAATAACCCAACTTTGCACAGCTTTTCACACTTAATGCAAACATGCATGATGACGATGAGTTTGTTCGGTCACACAGCCATCGGTGTATCTGCCCCCTCCAGAGTCCCCGTCTGGTGAACCCACCCCCACATCTCTCACACTCCTCTCACATTCCCCCTGCAGTATGGATTCCACATCGACAGCTGGCACCGCGGACAAGACGAGTGCGCTTGTGTCCCCTCATGTGTGGTGCTTTTCAACTTTGTGCCATGTTTCAGGTTTAGGTTTTTGGCCTCTGTGCAACAAACGCCACAACGAGGAAAACCAGCCCAGAACTGCTCCCACTGCCATTTGTGACCCTTTAATAATGAACACTACAGTGTTTCCTGCTTTGGTACACAGGACACAGCCATGAAAAACATGAAACAACATCTTGACCTTGCATATCCTTGAGAATCCTCTACTTCTAGATTAAATAATCCAACCTGCTGTAAGCAAAGTGAATATATGACATGACTGAGCGGCTATGACGGCATTACTACATGCTGTGTATGTTTTAATTGACGCGAATAAGAGCTCAACATAGTATGTAAAAGCTAGAAGCATCAACAGCTTACAAAAAGTATTTCCTAAAGCCGTCCGCCTTAACATCCTGCCCCTCATCAGCCTCCTCTTCCTGGGGTCAAAGGTCATCTGAATGTCTAATAAACAACCAAGGAGAGAGAGCGCAGCTGACCGTCCATAACATGTCAATCTCATTTGAGGCTGAGGAGGTCATAACGGCGGTATTTTTGGTGCGGGGTGCTGTTGTGCTTCTGTCTTTCTGTCCATCATGGCCAATAACACAAATGCATACGCACAGCTGACCTGGGAGCTGCGTCGCCCCCCCCAGCAAACCCAACCTGACAGGCTGAAGCTGAAGGAAAACAAGGATCTGCGTCTCCCGTCGCAGCGATCACCTTTCAACGTCTCATTTGTAACGCCACCAGGAATAACAGCTGGAGACTGAGCGTGCGTGTGTGTGTGTGTGTGTGTGTGTGTGTGTGTGTGTGTGTGTGTGTGTGTGTGGTAGGAGGGGTTAAAAGGGTTGGAAAGGGTCTGATTGAAGGGTAGACAAGGCAAGAGAGAAACCAGCAGAGACAAAGAAAGTGGCAGAGGAATTAAAACGTCAGAGAGCGAGATAGAAAGTGACAGAGAACAGACAGATGAAGACGAGGCAGAGTGCAGACACGTAACAGACCTCCCTGTGGACGGCTTTCACTATATTGTAAAAGAAAGACAAGATGACAACTGTCTGCAAACCAATCCATCTGCATGTTAGATACCAGGAGCGAAGAGGAAATGTGTTTTTCATCGTAGTTTTAGTGAACTGGCCCTTTAATGGAAATACACTCTGCTTTGTATTTTCTTATGGTGACAACATGTTTGGTGTCTTGATACACCAAAACTCCTCTCATATCAGAGTTATCTGCCACTGAAGGTGCTAATATTAGATAATTCTGCTTCTGACACAGAATGAGTGACAGAGAGGAAACAAAGGAGTGAAAGCAGAGTGTGTGTGTTGTCCTGTGGGGTTCCTGGTGTGTTATTACAGTCTCCTCCGGTGCTGGCATGTGTTTTCTCTGACCCTTACACACACACACACACACACACACACACACACACACACGCACACACTCTCCCTGACCCCTCCCTGCTCCACTGGCTGACCTTTGACCCGCAGTGCTGTAGCGTTGACCAAACATACCCCAAACCCACTGAGACCACAATACAGCACTGTGGCGCCACGTCCCACATAACTGCGCACGACGCGGGAGAGAGAGGAGCTGGAGGAGGAAGACAGGAGGAGAAAGAGGGGAGAAAGAAAGTTCAAAATATGTAAATATATCTACAAATACAATGGCAGCACAGTGGAGCTGAAATAAAATAAGTCTTAGGGGCTTCTCACGAGCCAATCACAGACCTGCTGCTGCGTTGATGTGTGATGAGCACAGATTATTGCAGATATGTAGCCTTTGTTTGCAAAAATAAAAGTTTAAATGTGTTTAGGAACCGATAAGCAAAACTGAAATTCACATTTTTTTACAGGTATCCGATTCTTGGCATTTTGGATTCTGTTCTCAACCCTGCTGCTGTGTTTGCAGCACTGTTTGTCTCAATCTGTCATTTTTAATCTTCCCTTTCTCTAAGATTTCCTTTTACTGTTTGGAAATCTTAACCCTGTACATTAGTCGTTTGCCGTGCAGCCAAACACTGTTCAAACATAAAGATCCTCAAGACATCAGGATATTTCCATGTGAGTGAGTGGCAGCCATAGAAACATGGAGTCTTTTAAACTTTGAACTCTGTAAACATCAGTTGAGCCGGGCTGGTACAGATCATGAGTGTGGCCTGAGATGCTTTCTGCAGCCTCGTAGCTGTTAAAACTGTTAAGACTCTCACATTTCTTTCTTTGTCTCTTCTTGTGCTATCATATCTTGTCCTGTTGCTCCTCTCTCTGCTGCACCCCTTCCACAAACACACACCACATCCTCACGTCACCACGACATACCATCAACCCCCACAGAGGACGTGCAGACGGCCCCATTACTGCCCCACCATTAGCAAAGTCAAAGCAAACATTGACTTTATCTAAATGTGGGCTAATAGCCTTTAACATTAACAGGCCCTGTAAAACTCTGGAACAGTGGTTGCTGAAGTGGGGTGTGGGGGGCTGACCCTCAAGCTCCCCCATTCAGTTCCCTGAAAATGGGTTCATGTCGGTGCTGGCTAACTTTTCGGGGGCTTTTCATGCGATCAGTCTGTCTTATTTTTGACTTGCAGCCGCAGCGCGACTTGTCCAAACAGCCAACAAGACAGCATTTGGCCCTGACATTAAGATTTAACAAGAGGAACCAAGAGAGTCATCTGCTCCTTTGAAGCTTCCCTTTGTCTGTTAATCACCACGTAATTAACAAACACACACATGCATCGACTGTTTCTGCTTTTCTTTAACTGACAGGACAAAATGAGCCACATGCATGATTAAAATTTGTCACCTTAAAGGTTTCTTCATTCTTTTTAATGAGACTCAAATTTGTTCTTATGCCTTTTTTGCTTTCTACCATCAGCTTCTACACCAGAAATGTGTTTTTCCATAACTGAAAAGCATTACTATGATCTGTTGGTCCCATGCTGGAGAACATGCACTCATACGCACCCTCATCTGTGGATGCTGATCAAAGTCTCACCCGTCTACGGTGGTCTGGATGAAGCTCTTCCACCGCAAACACTGAGGCTGGCAGGCAGATGCCCTCCACCGCCATCAGGCCATATAACGGTCATCAGCACGTCAAATGGTATTTACGACAGTTAGCTGGGACTTAGGACGCGTTGCATGCTTAAAAAAACAGGAGCGGGGTGGAGGGGATGTACTGATGTGAGACCATGAGTGTGTCTGTTTACAATGAGGTCAAGTTGTGTGTTTGAAGCATCTGTCTGTGGTATGCAGCTGTTTACTCTATGAGGAATCAAGATGCTCTCCTCCTCCTCCTCCTCCTCCTCCTCCTCCTCCTCCAGGCAGATGCTTACCACGACCAACACAACGTGTTTTTATCACAAAATGCAGTAACATGGTTAATCAGGCCTTAATTGTGTGTGAAAATTTTAGGGCTGTACCATATAGCTCAAAACTTCCAAGCTTTATTCACAATGTTGAAATTTGAACGCTAAATCGACGTTTGAATGCTGCACATCTCTTTTTTTATTCTGCATGTCGATTTATTCTGTTTTAAATGAGTATTTGTGAACAGCTGTAGACAAAGATGAGGCTACACTTATATTATTAGTATGATGCTATTTGTAGAATTAGATTCAAAGACTCATTTAATCAAGTTAATCACTTCATTCAAATTGAGGATTTTTAGGCAGAAATTACGTCAACAAAAACTCAATAGAGGCTTTGAAAGTGCACTTGAGCTATTTAACGATAGCTGCAGCTATTTTCACACTTGATGAATCATTCAGAAGAAGATTCCCTGGAGCTACTCAAACATGAGGATTTGCTGCTTTTCTGCGTTTCACGATAACAAACTGAACATCTTCGGTTTTCCGAGTGTTGGTCAGTGAACGCAACTTGGACTCTGGGATACTTGGATGGATATTCTTCATTATCTTCACTGTTATTCTACATTCAAAGCTTCTATTGAAGTTTCTGAATGAAGCTTGAATGGCTGAAGTCACATTTTATGTCACCCTAAAAAAAAAAGTCCTTGAGCAAAATCTTCAATCTGAACAAAATGATTCATCTGAATAAATGAATTAGTCTTTTTTATTAAATCAGTTTGCTTTAATGAATAGAACTCCTGTTTCCTCAACATAAATAGTTGCAGGCATTCAACAAATTTTGACATTTGGACTTTATCACGAGTGATAAACAACACGAAAATCTAATTCTGCAAATAACGTAATACTAATAATATTAGCGCAGTTTAATCTTTGTCTGCAACTGTGCAGAAATATCAGATTAACACAGAATGAATAGACATGAAAAAAGAAAAGACGTGCAGGCTCTGAATGTCAATCCTCTGAATGAAGCTGCAGCTCCACTATTTTATGACTCTATCAATCAAGGAAATAATTGGCAGATTAGTAGATAAAGAAATGAATGGTTAGTTTTTGCCCTGAACCACACGCTGTCTGCCAAAATGCAAAATACCTCATCTCATTTCAGCAGCACTAATATTGTCCAAAGACAAGCGTTTATTAGGATGAAAACTTAGATGAGTCTCCCTTTGAGCAAAGAGGAGGAATAGAGCTCATCTTTTCATGCCGTCGTGGCCCTTAAAGACACTTTTCCCTCCTCTCTGTCGTGCTCCTTCATCCATTCTGTGTGAGGTTTGAAGGATAAACAAGTAAAACACTAAATCTGTTACACATGCGTCTAACAGGGGCCGAACGTTAGAAACACACCTTTCTGTTTATCTAGGTGTCTACTACTTTTCTACAAAAGTTAGCTAGTTATCCACTCCTTGCATCTCTGGTGACTGCGCACCTCCTCCTCCTCCTCCTCCTCCTCCTCCTCCTCCTCCTCCTCCAGTCCTTCTTACCTAACCGCAATTCTCTCCTACGTATCATTGTTAGTGTTAGCGTGCTAATTACATTCCTCAGTAATGAGTGTGTGGGACAGGAGGTTGTTAAGTGACTGTGGGCTGTGAGTGCGTGCTTACATGTGTTAAGTCATATTTATGGGTAGCGTCTTCTAGTTGTGTACTTTTCCAGCATCTGTGTATGCGGCTGTTTACACTCGCTGCGCTGTCTTTGTCCGCAGTGACGATGCTCTTCGTCTCTTCCTCTGCTGCGCCGCGTGCGACTCTGTTTTGGCAGCTTCATCAAGATGAAGATGCATTTTTAATACACTTGGTAGAACAACAAATGAGCCCTCTCATCCCTGTCTCCCTCTCCTCTCCCTCCCTCTGGATAATGGGTGGTCGACGCAGCACGATCACATGGAAAACATTAAATTGTTTAGGCAGAAGCGTGCATTAGGAAACAATGTACACAAACCCACACTCATCATCTGTCTTTTCTGCGTCTGCTTCAAGGGTTTGGGCAGGAAGTGGCAGATGAGACAGGAGTGTGATGTGGTGACACACATGTAGGTGAATGAAAAATGAAAGACTGCTGGAGTGACTTCAATAATCACATTATTATTATTATTGTTACTCTCGGCCCTGCTCCACTTGTTGGACCGTGAAGCGTTTAACAGATGGCTTATGTAAATAACATCTGACGTGCTGATAACCATCTGACATGCACGTGGCATTTCACATCACATGCACAGTTAACGTACATGTGTTTGTGTGTGTGCGTGTGCGTGCAGAAACACAGGCGTATGAACCAACAAACGCTTGATCTGTTCGGGGCAAATTTTGATTGCTTTTTGGTATATTCTTCCTCACCTGTCACCCGCCTCATCGTCAGCTGACAGAAAGTAACAGTTAACGCATTTATTTTTTCAAAATGCAACGTTGACCCTCCCTAAAACCCGAATATGCTTCCTTGCCAAGAGTTAGATGAGAAGACAATCAAATCTGTCCCTTCAATATGAAGCTACAGTCAGGAGAGTTAGCTTAGGTAATTACCCCTCGTTTCAGTCTTCGTGCTAAGCTAGGCTAACTCTCTGTCTCCTGGCTGTTGTTGCATCGTTACAGACATGAGAGTGTTATCGATCCTCTCATTTAAGTCAAGAAAGTGAAAAAGCACTTTTCCTAAACTGTCAAATCACAGCGGAAAAAGTATTCATACTACACTCTCCTTCTACTCTCCGACCCCTGTATTCAAGCTCGATGTTGTTCATCTAACAGAGGAGAATGTTAATCTCTCATCTGCTCAGTGTCAGGCTCAGCCACGCACACACACACACACACACACACACACACACACACACACACACACACACACACACACACACACAGAGGTGCAGACTCTGGTTCAAACACTGCTTTTGTGCAAACCTCTGCAGTGCACATTTTGTGACTCTTCATCTGCTGCAACAACAGCATAAATACTGCGTCCTTATCTCTCTCTGTCTCTTCCTCTGGGTTTATCTCCGTCTGCCTTTCTTTCTCTCTGTCCCCCCTCTTTAGCTACCCTTTTCCCTCCTTTCTCTCTCTCGATCTCTATCTCTCTCTCTCTTTGTCTGTTGCAGCAGTCCAGCCTGGACCTTAGCGGCTCCACTTGTTCCTGCTGCCGTTCGCCAATCGGCGCTGAAAGTGGAAAACAGCCCCCAGTGTCATCTGATGCTCGGCCCCCCAAGAAACTGCCAGTCACAGTCATTAAAAGTACTTGACCTTTCTGGTATCTATTCATTTACCATTAAAAGAGTCAGTTTGTTGTCTATATTTCAGTACAGGGCTGTGCTTTCAGTCTGCTATTTCTTTAATATAATAAGCCGTCCTTTAGAGAAATTTCAGTGCTGTTGTACTTCCTGGATTTATACAATAGCGCCATTACATGTACTGTAACTAAACCTTGTGTGCAAAGGGGACTGCCCAGACAGATGAGGACACAAAAGAGTTGATGTTTTCAATTTGAAATGTCATGATGTGCGCTGTGATATTTTGCTTTTTATTGTTCATTGTTTATACAGTTGCCCTGAGTAACCCACCTCCGGCATGCATATCTCTCTGGGATATCTCAGCGGTAACTAATAAAAATGCTTCTCTGCGTCACTTCTTTGAGCGCAGTGGAGAAAGCAACAAGGGGCGGACAGTGAGAGGAAGCTTTTCCATCATTTCTAATGATTTTGTCAGCTGTTTGATAGAATTTTGTGCTGAAAGACCAGAAATCTGGATTATGAGTGGCTGAACTGCCACATCTGGGGGTAAAATATGACATGACCTGCATCAGTCCCACTTCCCCAAAGGCTGTCTTATATGGATCTTTAGAGTTTAAGATATGCTATTATTGGTCACTGGCTTGATTCTTTTCAGCTACAGTGAGAAACACACACTCGAAAGTTTCCGTTTTGTTCCTCGTCAACTAATGTCCTGGTACGACTGAGCAAAATAACTCCTAACTGCACAGTGAAGCTGCTTCGTGGCCAACGGTAGATCGCTGCGGTTGTTCTCGGTAACTCTCACTTCAGCTAAAGGTCAGTTTTCAATCGGACGCCAAACATCTTTGTGTAACTGCTGTTGCCAAAAATGACTGACTGTCAGCTGCTTTTCTAAAAAATTGATGCAATTACTGTCACTTAATGTGCAATTTTTCATGAAAAAGGAGCAATTTAAATAGTGTAAGGCCACAAATAAGTTGTGATTGTTTAGTGGAAGTTGTGGTCAGCAATAAAACAGCCCTGCCTGAGAGGACGGTTTGAGGGGAAAGGAAGCTACGCTGACCAAAACTTGACTACAAACATGTTGGACTGTTGAAGATTAAAACAGCAAAAATGAGTTGCAGGTGAATTTAGCAGAGTTTGTCTCCTGGTTTTAAAAAAATCTGTAATCCTGCTCTTTTTGTTCATGCTTCAGCTAATTCTTCTGTTTGGTTTAACTTTAAGCTACATGCTATAAACAGGGAACGTCAAAGACGGCACACACACACACACAGAAAAGATGACACGCTAGATTACTCAAAACCACAAATTCACAATTACATGGTATGAAACTCAGATCAGAGGGCCACCAAATCCCAGCATCCCTCTCATCACACACACACACACACGCGCGCACACACACACACACCGCTGTACTGTAAGTCTTTCAACTGCCTCTTCATAGACTTCAGTCAGTGTGACACACACAAGAACAGAAGAAATTCCAAAAATAACAATAACTACTCCTCCTTTTAAATCGGGCTGCATAGAAACAAACAATTTTTTGACTCCTGCTAAAAACGAAACGTCACACTTTGCGCTCTGTATTACTTTTCTGAGATGTGGAAACAAACGTTGACTTAGATTTCTCCAGTGTTAATCCTGCACTTAAACCAAGCGAGAGGAGGAGAGAGGAGGAGAGAGAAGGAGAGAGGAGGAGAGAGGAGGAGAGAGTCACAACTTACACCAAGTGTCACAAGATAAGGGAGAACTTTAGTTTGTAATAGGTTCATAAGAGCATTTCGTCCCCTCTGTCCTCCTCATGCCCTCGCTCTCGCACCCCTCCTATAATCTGTTTCCTTCCCTTGTCTATTTTTTCACTCACTCCTTCCCCTCAGCTCCTTTTCTGCTCTCCTTTCTTCCTCTTTTGCCATCCATCATTAAGCCCTCCTTTGTCCTGGGGCCAACTTTTCTCTCCTTTCCCTCCATCTCTCTCCTCCACCCTTACCCCCGCCTGCTGTCTCTCTCTGCTGCCTGCCCTGGTTTCATTGACAGACTGCAGGCGGCGAGGGGGAGGAAATGCTGTGGCATTGCACAGCAAACATCCCTAATAGGCTAATCTAATCTCATCTCTTTGCGGTCTATGGCCCTGTGTTTACTTTTGGCCCCGTGTCTGCACGCTGGCTCGGCCTCGCCTCGCTGAATGCAGCTTTGTTCCCGCTGAAAACTCATCATCGGTGTGATCTCTGGAACGGGCGCCAACTCCGCGACCGTCTGCCCATGATGCCTGCAGGCTGGGGATCGTTCTCATCTACGTGCAGCCTCTGTAGCTGTTGTTGTTTGCTTTTATTATGTTTAGCTTCATTGAAAGAAACAAGGTAGCGTGCTGAGTTGTGAGGGTAGTGCTCCGTATCTGACCCTGACCACCAACAGCCCGGTGGGGTTGTTCAATTTAGCTTTCGAGTTGAAATGCTAATTTTTACTCCGCGGCCGATAAAGTTGACCTCGCAAAATAGCAGAGGTAGAAAACCACACAACTGCCAGGCAAGTGCACGAATTCCTGACAGTAACTGAATAACAGAGTCAGTCAAAGGTTCACCGACTGTCTAAAGAGCAAAAGCATTTCATTAAATACGGTTCAGGCCAGGACAAGCGTCTGCAGATATTCCAAAATCTGAGCAAATGTTTCAGACCAGAATGAGCCAATAAGTGATAACAAAGATGTTTAGAAAGCACACAATTAAAGCACTTCCAAAGAGCATTATGATGGAAACGCTGAAAACGACAGGGATCAGATAGGGTCACTCCTGCAGCTTCTAAAATCCTCCCGTCATACCTCCAGCTCTCATGAGACAGCTGCGTCTGAAACCACAGTCAAAGCAATCGTACCACCATGTTTCAAACAAATCCTTCTGGGGCTGGAAAAGCTCTGTGACAGCAAGAATGCAAAAATAGGAAATCTCGCTACGGTAAGTTTACCCAGGTGAACCTCTGGAAGACTGTTTTTTCATAAGTCCTGCCAGATAGCGATGGCAGCTGCAGTGATTTATCGCACTAACATCAGCTTACTGCTGGTATTGATGACTGCAAAGCTCCAAGTCTCTGGTGAAACCTGTTACTCACCCCTGGCAGCGGCGGACACCAGAATCATCTCCAGCAACAGAAAGACCCAGAGGAGCTCCATTTTGGTTTGATTTGCAGGAAGAAGAACGCTCGGCCTCTTTGATCTGAGAGGAAATGTCACAAGAGAAGAATACGATGTTGCTTATTAAAGGATAACAGGTGAGATTTCTATATTAGGAGACATGGCGCCTGTATGCTCTGTATGCAAATCATCACTTTGTGTCCACTGTCAGAGTGATTTATCCTAAAAATGCATGCACCAGCCACATTCATTATTTAACCACGATGTTTTTTTTTTTTCTTTTTAATGAATTGCTTCCAAAATAACTGCTGGCCACATGGAAATAGAACATAATTTACTGCCAAGTGGCTGACAGCTGGTGAGCGTCTAATTCGCAAACCGGCCTTGAATTTTAACATAAATAATCAAGATATTCCTTAATAAAGGAAAGCATTAAAATTACTGTGACACCATTAATCTCTGCCATTCTGTGTATTCAGTCTGTAAACATTATCAGGCTCAACAAAAGTCTGTGTTCGCTGCACAGGAGCAGAGATTTTCTGGAAGTCAAACTATTTTGCGTGCAGATTTATTATGTCCACCTGTCCATATGTCTCTCCTTACACTGGTTTTAATCTTTCCGCCACATAAATTCTTCCCTGAACCTGATGAGATCTTATTTCAGTGCTTCACATGCTGGATCTTTGATCAGTGTCTGTCAACCTCAGAGGTTCACCTCAGCAAAAACTGCAACACACCTAAAAGTTAAAGATTCTCCTGAACAGGAATTCAGGTTTAGCAGCACTTTCATTGGCAGAAGTCGTGTCCTGAACCATCTTTATTATCAACATTTACAATAAACAGCAAGCAAAGGAGCTGAAAGAGGCTGTGGAAAAGAGTAAAAGTGTGTTTAAGAGGGAAAAGAGTCTGCAACCTGTCTGCATTATGAGGATCCCGGACTGGAGATTTAATGATTTTTTTCTTTATTGCTTGTTCAAAATCAATCATTTACATGTAAATTAATTTAAAACCAGGGTGTAACCATCTTAAACCATGTTCCCACTGTATGACATTATTACACCACATTTACTATGTGCTGTCTGTACTTCATACATGCAGTCAAAGTGCTGTAACACGGTTTTAAGTCACTTATTCACATATGTGACAAAAGTTTAGTTCAAGTAGCCCCTTGATTATCCAGGAATATGACATAAATTTGATTAAAATTAAAACTTTTAAACTTCACTGTGGCAATATAAAGGTCTGTAGTCAAACAGGGAAAGAAATTGTGATAAGGTGATAACAGACATTAACAAACATTAGAGAAATATTAAACTGACTTTGGCTTGTTAATAGTTGGACTTACTGTAAACTCCCAGCAGTGATGAGACAGCCACAGTGTGTTACCCTCTGCAGACCCGCACATACACCATGCCTTTATCCCGAAAACACTTCTTCACCTCCTTTCCAATTATCACTTCGATAACTTAATCCGAGATTCACCAATAATGATTTACAAATGCAGAGAGACGCGTCTGTCAGCGGAACGCCAACTTCTGGACAAACAAGTCGACCAAGCTCACAAAGAAAGCTTCAACCGAGGGAGCCAAAAGTGTGACATGTAGAAAATAATTCAAAATATATCGGCTGAGGTCAAACACGTGAGCGCTCAGACTGAGAGCTGTAGTATTTCTGAATGACAGTCCGCATGGAAAACGCTCGAGACCACTAAGAGGACCGGGAAAAGACAGAGCGAGGAGGAAAACTATGTCCACATGTCCCGCCTGTTTACGTGACGACTCTGACAATTACAAACACGAAAAAGCCGAAAGCTAAATCCACATCGCCTCCAGCTGCGGTTCACCGTCCAAACTTCAGCCGCAGGCGAGAAAACAAACTGCGTCGACCGACTGTCCGAGTACGGAACTTTCAGCCAATCAGAGGAGAGGCCAATCAGAGAGCGGACCAATCATCGTGGAGGAACGTGTTGGACAAATTTGGAGCGGTTTAAGGGGGAGAGGGGGCATTCACTGAAATTAGTTTAATTTTTTCGTAAGAGAAATTGAGGAAACCTACAGGAGTGCATGTGAAATACTTTGGGATTTCCATGGTTAATAATAATAATAATAATAATAATAATAATAATAATAATAATAATAATAATACATTGTACCTATACAGCGCTTTTCAGGACACTCAAAGACGCTTAATCATCTTCTGTTATTACTATAATAATAATAATAATAATAATAATAATAATAATAATAATAATAATAATAATAATAATATTCTGCTCTATTTCATTCTGTTCTACTCTATTCTATTCATGAAAAGTAGTACATGTACTGCACACTGTGGTCCGTTAAGGCTTGCTCCAAGTAACGTTATGGACCAACACTGCCACCTCATGGCATTCAGGCATCATTACAACAATTTGCCTTTGATAGGTCGCTCAATCAGTGCATTCGGTTCCTGAGGGTGTCCTGCAGCGTTGATGGTCAAGAAAAGGCTGTAGGTAAATACATGCACTGATAAAGTGCATGTATTTACCTACCTATTGTGTTGTGTTTAACGTTGACCTTGATGACTACTGTACTCTACCCTGTGGGATCCACTGCAGCAGTGCCATCTCCTGGTAAGAGGAGGAACAGCACACCAGCGTTTCGTCCTGTGGAGTTCAATCAGCACAGAGACAACTTTCTGCTCTGACATTGATGCTCAGGAGAGTGATAACTGCCAAAAAATAAAAAATCAAAAAAATTGGGTTCTATGCATCTTTACCTGTAAAAATCGGTCTATTTTTGGGAATGTGTCAGGATCTGTCCAGACAAGCAGTTTGAACTTAACTTTTCAGTAGATCCAAGTTTGTCAACACCCTGTTAGTCATTTAAAAGTGTTTTTGATGTCATTCATGCATTTTGTCAGTTCGTTGGAAGAGTAGTTCACCGCCTTCATAGGAATGCCTGTATTTTCATTATCACCCTGGAATCAGTCTGACTGTGTCTGATCTTGCAGTGATCTTGAAATGGAAAAATCCATTTGCAGAGGTGAAACAAATAGATTCACACACTAAGTCGGTTCTGTCAGAAGGATTTTAATACTGTGACGTTTCCGACGCAAGGCTCTTCCTCAGACTTCTGGTAAACAGAGAGCTGCCATCTTCAATACCTGTAATGCATCTCACAAGTACATGCGACATACCACATCTGTTGCTAATAGTCATCAGTCAAATAGGAGTGAGAAAACACATTTCAAATAAAGCACATACACAGATTAATATATACAAAAGGTGCATAAAGAAAAACACAGTATAGATACAATGTACCTCATGAGCGTCACGCTCAATGTCCTTCATATATTCTAAATGCATAATGCAAGCACATGTGACATACCACACCTTTCTGCAAACTGTCAGTCAGTTGTCAGGAAAAATCCACTTGGCCCTTTAAGGTTTGTTCCTGATTTATTTTGCAAAGTGTTTATTACACAGAATGAAAAGCTACTGCAAGTTCAGTCAATGTTTGACCCTAACTGATCCCATGGAAAATATCGTCATTTTGCCTCAGTGTTAGTCACAGTTCCTTGTTTTGCTGCCTTGTGCACTTGGTTTCATAGAAGCAGTTTAAATAGATGTTCACATTTGATGGCCAGTGGAGATACAACAAGCATATGATCAGGCAATCCAGACATTTTTCATTGACCTTCAAGTTGTCAAATCCACTGGACACACAGAGAAGAAGGCTGACGTCTTTCTAAAACGTGGGGTGAGTTGATTATCTGTGCAATGTTCCTAACTTAGTAATGTCCAAACAAGCTTTTTGGATGATGGCCATGGTCTAAATGTGAATCAAAGATAAGGTCTGCCGTTCTCAATACCTCAGGAACAAACTGAAATGATTTCAGCTCCAGCCTGTGTTTGAGCTCCAAACAAACTCAGGTCTGTCTGAAATGGGTTGAAGGACATTTGAGGACACCAAGTTGTTTGTATCAGTTCAACAGTCACTTAATGCAGCCATCTTTACAGCAATGACATGGTTTAACTGTGAAACACGGCAGAGTATTGTCCATGGCTGTGCTCCAGTCCCATGGCTTTAACCACTGTGTTTTATTTCAGCTCAGGAGAAGACAGACCAAACTCCTGGGAGTCTCACAGAGTGCCTGAGCAGCTGGGAGGGAGCGCTATCTGCAGACGTCTGAAGTGTAAACCTGAAATTTCTGTTAACGTGACCTTAAAATTGATATGAGACTAATTAAAAAATTAGAGAAAAGAAACAAAGTCAAACCATCTCATCCCAGCTGGAAGCGTCGAAAGTTTTAAAACCTAAAACTGAAAAGAAGAAGAAAAAGTGAAGTTTTGGAAGTCACAAAGTGCAATCTTATAAATTATGTACTGTACACGCAGCATGAGTGATCACTGAACAAACTGTTTGAATCTGTAATCTGATTTAATCTCATCAATACTGAATATATATACATAATTTAACACACACAATGAATGAAACCAATAAAAATACTAATGATTTCATGTGATTCAGTGCATTGTTGTCAGAGGGCTTTATTGCAGTTCCACATTTTCTTCAGTAGATGGTAGCAGAGGACAGGGGAAGAAAAATACACACATGCATACACACACACACACACACACACACACACATACACACAGTCTTTTATGTTTTAAGTACAGTTATAGTTGCTATTCTTCTCAAATCATCGTGACAGATGGTGGGAATATGGTTGAATATGCTCCATTGAGATCCATGCACTGTGACAGACAGTAGGCGGGAACTCTTTCTGGTAAAGACTGTTTTCTGAGTGTGTGTGTGTGTGTGTGTGTGTGTGTGTGTGTGTGTGTGTGTGTGTGTGTGTGTGCGTGTGTGTGTGTGTGAAAGAGAGAAAGAGAGTCCTTAAGTGTCTGTATTCATGTCATTTCTGCATGTGTAGAGATGCCATGTGCACAGTAACGGGTCCCTGCTGTGTCCATCTTTTATGCACACATTCATTAATTAGCGGTTGGTTCACAGCTTTCAAGTCGTGCAACTGTTGCAGAGCACGTCATCGCCTGATGGATGGTGCTTCTGTAAAACAAACTTGTGCATGTTCCAGTGTCAGTGTGAGACACATATGTACACAGTACGACAGCATATCACAGGGTCTCCATCAGCTATGAGACTTTGCTCACACATGGAACTGTACATGTTTAATTTTTAGATCTTTTTATTCATGTTGCCTGAAAGCTGGATAATTGTTATAAATGTAGTACATGAATATGATTTACTACTGATTGTGTAGAATAGTTTGTGCATGTAAAGCATGTAGGATGACTGTCTGCTGTAGGATCCAAAGCTAATAGTGACATGGTTTGTGAGGCTCTAGACCTTTTATCAGTCCACCACGCTGACACAATGATAAGACAATTCTAAGTAAAGCTGGAGCACACAATCCGAGTCTTACTGTGCAAAACTGCTAGTAGTGTTTTGCACTGGAGGTCAGTGGGCAGAAACCTGTGAATTCAGCCTTCCAGTTCGGTTAAAGCACAAGTCAGGCCATGGTTGTTTTCATTATTAGGTTTTACTGGGCTTCAGCCAGTGCAAGAGGGCGTTTATATTCTGCAGGCGCAGCAAAATGTCACATTCAATCTGTGCACTTTGTTTTCAAAAGGTCATAATTAGCTAGCAGTTTTGAAACAATTATGGCCAAAGTGCACCAATTTCCCTTGAAGCAAAACATAGAATTACTCATGGAGAATGAAACTGAACGGTGCGTATGTGTGAAACATTCATGGTTTGGTGTTATTTTAACTCCTTATTCCAGTATCAAACGCTTTGTCTTTGTATCAGCTGCAAAAGTTAAACGCAGCGTGGAAAGACTGGTTGTCCACCTCCGAATTCTTTATCTTATCCAAGTTGACTGAGCATGAACGCTGTTAGATTTCAGCAGTTTAACACTTTTACATGTCGGAACAGCTGAGAATAATTACAATTTATTAGCCAGGTTGGAGAGGAGTAGGTGATAGGAGGGCACACACGAGGGAAATTAAACAGCAGCTGCAGAGAAACAGGAAAGTGTAATTTATTCAGCATCACCGTTTCTGCCCCAATTTGCCTGCCAGTTCAAAGATTTGGAAAAGCAACCTACCGAGTAGCCAGGTGCACTGCTGGCAAAAACACTTTCTAGATTTGATAACAGTTTTAAGCATGAATGGGGGGGGAAAAAAGTGTCAGAGAAAGTGCTTAACGTGACATCCCGTATAAAAACGACTGTATAAAAACTGTCAGAAATGGTCCATTTCTTCTTCGCTGTCATGAAGAGGTCAAATGAGTGATAATGTTGTTGTTGCCAGGGCGGTCTGACCAGTTGCTATGTGGCAGTCTCAGCTGTTGTAGGAAATGGCTCTGGTTAAAGTTTGAAAGAAGGGAAGGAAAGAGGGCGATGCAGCCACAAGGCTATTAGTATGCCCTTGTGTGTGTTTCTGTGTATTTCTGTGTACATTGGGCATGTGTGTATGCATCTGTTGTGTGACCCTGTAGCCTCTCTTGGGGACATGTGTGCTTAAAGCATGTGCAGATTAATGCATAGATACTGTGCATCACTTTCATGTGCATATACAGTACCTCTAGCTGTTTTAGCATGTGTGCACATAATGTATGTGTGTGTGTGTGTATGTTGTAGTATGGCGGTCTCACCTCAAGCCTGAACCCGGCGTAGCCGCGGGGAGGGTTGGGCATTTATGAAGGAATTCTGTAATTTTCAAAACTGTGGTTTGAGTTTCACTCTTTTTAACAAGCTGGTTTGGGCACTGATAATGGAAAACGGCTGCAGAGAGAAAGAGAGCGAGAGAGAGCTGAGAGGGAGAGAGAGACACGTTTGGCAGCTTTTGGATTCACTTCCCATTTCTCAAAATATGTTTTTGCCGTTTGCTCTTCTGGGACTTTTTTGCATTATCGTTTCGGAGCTCGTTAGACAGCGAACTCTGGACAGCAGCGGGAAAAGTTGGAAAAACGGACATTAAGTGGACATGAGATACGTTAAAGTTCATAAGTGGAACCAATCAATCTCACTGAGCGCCATGAACATGACACCTTGACCTCAGAGGCAGAAGCAGGACTGACTCAGAGTACAATCTGACAGCTTGTCTGCTGTGTTATTTACAGGTAGCTGCTGCACTGGGAACATCTGAAAACAGGATTAAAGTGTGAATTTCTCTTCACCTTGGCGGCTCTGTAATGTTAACCTTCCTGTTGTGGTCCCATCAAAATTGATTGGACCGAACTGAATTTTCGAACTCATTTGCTTGTTTAGTAAATGTGTTTTCTTAGATCTGCGCGCCATGAGGTTTTTATGACATCCTTCACACGAAATTTCCATAAAATTAATGGGGCTTGCACTGAAAACATTAGTTTTTCAAACTTAATTTATTTATGTTTGTTTTTTCTGCTGTGTCAAATATGACCAAGTCATAAATGTATAAGCCTAGAAACCTAAAATGCGCAGCAAATAATTGAAAAATAAACAAATACACATAAGGTATATGTATGTATGTAAGTACATACATAAAGGCTGGCTGGAGGTCTGCACAGGAAGGAAACTGAGAGCCGCATTTGGCTGGTGCCCACGTCTGAAAGACCCAACTTACTCTGATTCATGCAGCCAAGTCTCGACCACACTGTTATATCTTAGTTCCTTCCACAAAGTGAAAGAAATGCTTGATTTAAATGCACGGCAAAGCTTTCTCACAAATAAAAAATAACTAATCTGGACACAGCAACAGTATATAAAGCTGACATAAACACAGAATAAAGCGCAGCAGCCCACTCACTCTTTCACTGTAGTACCTGAATTGTGCTTTAAGTTTCGACTTGGAAATGTTGAATTATTTAAGTTCTATTGAAGTTCTTACATACACGTTATATATGGCATCCTTCCTTGAACACGGTCATTGTGAAGCAGCATTATGAACGCAGTCTTCCGCAGTGAGCGCTTCCTGTCGGATAAATCTCTCTCCAGCTCAGACATGCTCTCCGAAGTCTAAACTTTTCTTTCTTTTTATTTTCTTTTAGAGGAAACTTTCTCACAGATTACAGAAAAGCTAAATTCAGACAAATCTCCAGTCTCCTAAATGATTGGAATATGCGATTTTAACAATAGCAGTGACAATAATTGAAACTATAACTGAAGCCCAAACTCATAAATTACACAGTTATGGTAAAAAATACAGCTATAATTAGTCTCTCTGACTCTCTATTTTTAATGGGTTCAGCTGAAACTTGAAATGTGGTCTTAGTCTTTGTGTGGTGCTTGATTCTACATATGAAGCACCATCAAGTATTGATTACTGCCAATCAAACTCTTACTGCTTCTACCACTAATACTGCTACTACTGCACAACTACGACTACTATTGCTGTTTGTAATCCTACAAATACAAATGCTACTAACATCACTGCGACCTGTGGGATCCTGGAAGTGTCACTGCTGCTGCTACAACCATCATCACCTGTCCTCTACGACAATACTTCGATAGCAGCACTACTTCAGCTGCATCAGCTTGCTTCACAAAATCTGTACAGTTTGCAGGAAACAATAGCTGCGTTTCAAGCAGAACTTCTTGTTCCACATCTGGATGCCAGGTCGTCGGACCCCCCGCTGCACCTAAACACATGCACATTACCACACACACATATACGCGGATCGGTCCAAGCGACCATGGGGGCCCGTTAAGCTAACGGGAGATATTTAGCCCCCAGACTGGGAAAATAAAAAGTGTAATGTAATGGAGCCAGCTGTGAAAGCACAGAATGGCACAGAACAGAATACAACAGGACATTGCCTAACCTTGTGTGACTTAGTGTAACCAAACCTGAGACTGGACTGATTCAGGGTCAGCTATGGCCTCAGCTGGCGCAGGGATGACATCAGATGTAGGATAAAAGCAGGTTGGAACAGGAGTGTGTGAGACTCCCTGATGACAGTGACACAATGAGATGTTCTTGGTGTCAAAGGCAGCTGAACGTTCGTCTTTCACTTCAGTTTTTTCTTGTTTTCTTATTGTTATTTAATGTATTTGAAGTATAATTTGTTGATTTATTTCTCATGCAGAACTACAGTTTTATAATGTAACGTGTGCACCGTGTCTGCAGCAAAACATAAAACAGAAATTTGAAATATTAAATATCTTCTGACCTTCTGAGATAAGATTTTATTTACAATTAAGAAGGACTGGATGATGCTTGGATACACAATATGGGTTTGTAAACATAGTGATGGACCCAAATTATTACATTTTCTTTCAATCGAATTAGTCCTTCTTAGGTTGAAATTTCAGTGCCTATACCTACTTATCTTTGTGGTAGATAAGCAGGTATAGAAATTTAGGAAATTTAGCCTAACCTGCATGGACTGGAATGCCCAGAGGAAACACATGCAGTCATGGGAAGAATGTGTGAACTCTACACCACAATGGTGTCAGGGTCAAGGGTCTGAACCCATGAGAGAAGCAAGCCAGTGCAACAAGTTGAAATGAAGTCAAATTCTCTGATCCTGCTCATCATGTGTGTTGAGAAACCAGGGACGGCGAGGAAAGCTTCCTGGTGGGCATTTAACGTTAACTTTGTCTCATAGAAGTGATTTTGTCACATTTATGAACATACGAAGGCTGCAAGAAACAATATGTGGAGCGGGAGGACGGGAGGAGAGGCTCTGACTGCATATACAGTTGAGTATTTAGGTGCCAGTTGTGCCTGTGTGGGCCTTCAGCTATTAGTATTTAGCGTCTTTAGTGCTGCTGAAAATAGTGTGTGTGTCTGGTGGCTTTCTGGGCCGGTGTTCTCGTGTGTTTTCCTCCACTCTGCTCTGAGACATTTCATTAAAAACATTAAAAATGAAAGTTTTCATAACAGCCGTATTACTAACTTCATTTCTCACTCCCCCACATTCTGAGGTAATGCAGAGCAAAGAGGGGCTTTTACGAGCACTTAACACTAATGTTACACTAATGCTGCAGTCATGAGCTCATGTTGAGCCCCCCCACCTTTCACACTCAGTCCATATATATCTCACTTTCTCTCACTCCCTCTGCACTCTTAAAGGTGTTGAACTTTGTTACAACCTTGGCTTGTATAGTTTCCTGGCTATGATATACTGTAAGTCCAAATATTGTTGATTGTTTATTTTATGGATTTTTAAATGGCAGAAAATATTTCCTGTAGCCAAAAGGACTTCATCTGAGTTGTGGCAGATGTGAGATATGTTTTATTTGCATTCATTTTTAGGCTTAAACTTTTATATGCATCACAGAACGCTTCAATTTAATATCTTTAAATTGTTTTTGCCACTTTTGCCTCTTTCTGCATTTCTATTTGTCTGCGCATTTTGACCTCTGCACTGCAATTTATACTCCAAAAATCCAAGACACTACGCTTTGTGTCACTAATATGATTTTATTACCCAAAATGACCCATTTCCTAGTATGTGGATGGAATACATCATCATTCTGCACTGATTTCAGACGTCACAGTGAACACATTAGCCTAAAGCTCCCCTATTTTCTGCTCCTGCTTCAAAATCAGAACTCATTATTTTTTACCTGATGAATTTCACCTTTTAGGATGGTGAGGAAATCTAGAAAAGAAATTTAGATTTTGACATCAACTTTGATTCAACCATAAACTTTAACTTTGTTGTCTTGTAGACAAGTCAAACACTGAACACACACACATCCCTAAAGACAATATAAAATAAGATATAGAAAACATGTCACACAAATATGCAAAAGATTTTCTAAAACCCCACAAACAAGGTCACAACGTCCATGATAAAGTCATGTACATCAGTGACAGCTGACTGTCCACCCCAAAAACACAGTCACATAGGTCCTCTGTGCAAGCAGCTCATTCTCAAATTTATGTTTATTGTTAGGTGGCGACCTCTAATGGCTGAGGCAATTATGACAGGAGCAAAGGAGGAGGTCAGGTGCAGCATTAAGAGCAGCAAAGTTTGTGTGTCATGTCTTGCTGTTCATGTCCTGTGTATATATCAAGCTTGTTAGAGAAAATTTGTTGTTATCAAACCTCAATACTTTCTAGTACCAGCAGACGTGGTGTGTCTGCGCCACAGCTCATTTAAACTGTCGAAAGTATTGAAAGTTGGCTTTGAAGCCTTGGTCAAATTCTTAGCCTGGTTACTTATTTATTGATTCATTTCCTGATCCAAACCCAACTTTTGCTAACCCAACTAATTGGTGCTGAAACTACAGTATATTCAGAATATGTTGGAATTTTCTGAGAAATACACCATATCATTGGTGACAAATCATATCATTACTGTCTGTTAACCAGTTGAATTCTCTTTCTCTTGTTCTTTTCTTTGACACTAACACAAAAGTCACACAGCCACACCGAGACCCAGAGCTACTTTGTGTTTGTCCACCTGTAAATCAGAGTCTTGGGTCGAAGTTATCAGCCCGGCTTAACAGGCTGTATTTATTGGCTGCGAGCGCTGCTACAGGTCCACAGGAATTCCACAGAATTACTACAAGTATGACTTACTGCCTATTAGTCTCTACACACGCACACTCCCAAGTTCGCACATGAAAGTATATGAATGTAGGTGAAGTCACACACATGAACCCATGGAGAGACCCATTAATTTTTATACTGTTTACCATTCCTGCAAAGGCCTAATCAGATGATTTACAGGGTTCTTCAGACTCTATGTATTTCAGCGTATTTCTCCTTTTATATTAGATTCAGGTTTCTGTTACGTTTTACTTTGGTTTTATAGGCCAATTTAGAACCACTGACCTGCCCCCCCCTCCATTAAAGCTTGTTTTAATAAAACTTTTTCTTTCCAGTTCTGATGACAGCGGAACCACTTGACAGTCTGTGTTCAGAATAACTGTTGCTGCTGTCTGAGCCACTGTGTAACTTTAATACCTGTATGATGCAACAAAAGTATAAGCTTTGAGAGGATCAATGGTTAGATAGATTGATAATTGGACTGATCGAGGCAGCCCCCCCGTGGCGAGTGCTTAGATTCTTAGAAGTGACAGTATTAATTTAAAAACCCTTCCAGTCCAGTAAAAATGAGCCAAAAAGCTTCTATCCAAGGAATACTCAAAGTAAACTGATAGCTGTTCTTGAACCATCTGGAATACACTCATGGTTCAAATTGGGTGTCATGTCCCTATTAGCACTGAAATTGACATGAGCTGTCTGGATCCCTCAATATGCTCCTGAAGGGGTCAGAATTTCATTGGCTATTCAAAATGTCAGTCATCTGCAAAGTCAGGTTGTGATTGGCTTGATCTCCACATGTAAGAAGAAAAGGAGGACCTTCTGCTCAACTCAGTCTCTTATTGGATTCTCTGATTGCTCAGCTTCATATGGCAGATCGTGATTGGTCAACTGATTTGAAATTTGAGGCTCCACAGAGTAACTTGAGACAAGTACTATATACATTTCCGGAAGTTGGAGCGAAAACACAGGAGCAAGGAAGCTAATTTGAGAGGAGAAAACATTTTTCTGTGGATTATTATCACGTTTTGGACCAAATATTTTTATGACAGTGGATCATCTGGACCTTTGTCGATGTTACCAGGCCTTTTTGTCGCAGTGTTATGGATCACCTACAGACTTAACCGGTGAGTTGTGTCAATGTTACGTCAATTTTAGTAACGGTTGATTGTTTGTTGTGCCTCCTGTTGCGATTCCATCTTTAGGTGGTTTGTGTCACTTGATTCAGGAGAACTTTCTAGTTTGTATTAATAGACGGAAGAATTATAATCAGGAAACTCTCCCACAGCCGCCCCAGGGCCGTTGGAACAAGGTGTGCGCGTGTGTGCTGGCGGGTGTTTGTGTGTGTTTGCTCGCGCGTGTTTGCGTGTGTGGCGCTTGGCTGCTAGCCTGGTGAGCGGTTAGCATGTTGTTAGCATGGTCTTCGTGGCTGTTATGAGTGACACTGGGCAGAGCCTCTAGTCCGCATGACAAATACATGTTGACTCACTTGTATATTCAGCTGGCAGCCCGCCGCACGCGCGCCTGGTCCTCATCGCAAATACGTGTCATCTCCAAATGATGCCAGTGCTGAAAATAACCTCATTGCTTTTCATGGCTTTATTACATGTTGGAGGGGCAGCCCTGCCGCTCGATGTGTTGGCTGTATCCTCACTTTCTCACCCTCATGAAAAGCTTTTTATGAAGCTCAGCAGCTTACTTCCTTCATTTTATTAAAACGTCCTTTCATAATCAGCTGTGAGGGTGTTTTGTAGGAACACACACCCAGAAATAATGAAATGTCTGCGATATAGTAAAATGTGAAAATGTAATCATGCTGGAAATTATTGGTGCTCCTTGCTGTGATACACTGATATTATTGTTTTGCATTCGATAGTTCTTCAGTGCTTTTGAATACAGTTTGAACGCTGATTTGTTGATTTTGTGTGATACAAACACCTGAACAGCAGTGTCTTTACTTTGAGCTTATGAATCCAGAGACTGTATGCTAACAATTTTAAGGCTTTAAAGGCTCGTGTTTTATCTTACATTATTGCTGGGTATTTGATTCCATTTTATTTTTGTATTATTTTGAATTGTTTGACTTAATTAGCCTTTATTGCAGTCAGTGTTTTGAATGGTGCTGTATAGATATAGTTTATGAGAATAAGAAGTGAAATAGACAATCACTGGATAGTTTTATCATTGATTTTTTTTTTCTTTTCCAATTTTTTTAAATATTCAAGATAAATCATGAAAATCAATATTTTTGCTTATCTTTTTAAAAAGTAAAGTGAGTAATATGTTAAAACTGCACAGGGAAATTTACAGTTAACAACATATGGCTAAAAGAATGTGGACGTCCCGGCTTACATACTTTATACTGTTATTCGTGGTTTGACCCCTTACTTTCTGTTCAGGGGAATCCTGATCTGAATACAGTCATATTTTACATATTTGTGGCCACCATTTGAAAAAGCCTTTTCCTCTTTCAACATGACGAGAATCAGCTTTCTGAGTTTTGTTGTGGAAGAGCTTGACTGGCCTGCACGGAGCCCTGACCTCAACCCATTCAAAAACCGTTTGGATGAATTAGAACGGCAGCTGCTCGCCATCCAACATCGGTGTTGGACGTCAGTTATGTTCTCGTCTGTGAATGGAACAAAACCCTGCAGCCAGGTTCTGAAAGCTCGTCCAAAGCCTTCACAGAGAAGTGGAAGCTGTTATCGCAGGATATTAATACACATGAATATAGCAGCATTTTGAAACGAGGCGTTCAATGACCACATGTGCAGTAGGTGTGATGGAGTGTGTGGTTAGTTACTGGCAGCTAATGTGCATCTCAGTGTCGTGGAGGGAAGCGTAGTTTCTCTGTGTTTGTTTGTTTACCTCTTATCTATATGAAAGCCTCCTTTGTGCTGGTAACTCAGAAAACAACAGGAAACCCATGAATGATAGGACGCTGCACGGCCCTGATCTCCTTGTCCACTTCTGCTCCTCATCTTTGCACACAATCACATACACAAACAAACACACACACACACAATACCCCCACCTCTCATACTCACAGTCAACAGAGACTCACTTTCTCCCCTCGTTCATGCAGAGACCCTGTTCTCTGGCAAGATGAACATCTCTTGTCTGATATTGTCCTTATTTTCCCAGAGATCAGCTTCCTTAACGCCACACCTCTCACAATAGAGCGCCTGTCTGTGCCTGCGATAGGCCATCTCTGCGGTGATAGCTGCCGAGCAACGGCAGTGAAAACATCCTTTCTCTGTTGCCGAAGTGTCATGACCCCTGAGACAGAGTAGCATGCATGTGCACAAACACAAATATGTATTGTGGATGCATAAATGAAAGAGCAGCGACAGATTACATAATACTGTATGTGGAAGAGCATTGAACAACAGGGATGTTCAATAGATCTTAAGAAGTAGGAAAACCAGCTGGAAAAGTATTGAGGTTACAATCACTCAACACCAGCCGCGCTGGCTCGGGCCTCTGATCAGAATAACCCAGGCTTGGCTGTCCTGTAAGATCCTGTACGGCCGACCGCATGTGGGCTGACGGGCAGCAGGAGGTCAGAAGAGGTGCCACAAAGACCAACAGCCCTCAGGAAGTGTCACATCAAACCTCAGGACCTGGAAGCTGCTGCTGCTCCCTGTCAGCAGGGAGTTCAGAGGCTTGAAGAGGAGAGGACCAACTGAAGGCAGCAAGAGCGACTCAGGAGACACACGATAGCCCTCATCAACACCACACACGCATGCAAAACCTGAATTCAATTTGTCGTTCCTGGACTGGACTTCAATTGCAACAACAAATCCTGCAACCTAGTATGATGCCATAGTGTGCGATAGGCCGCTGGTTCACCATGTCAGTGTCACGTTCTGCCTCTGTGAGCACGTTTAATTCACCGACAAGTTAACAGTAATACAGTTATTGGAATATGCAAAGTCAGTTACACCTTTAAAATAAAGCTTGCTGAGGAACAATTCAAGTGACAGGTTTAGGCACCAAAATGACTTGATTAGGTTTAGTAAAAGATCGTGGTTTGCCTTAGTTAAGTTTAGTAAGGTACGTAACATTATGTATGTGATGTAAATTCACTCAGTTGAGGGGGGCTGCATGGTACTCTGACTGGTTTCTTCTCCTCAGCAACAGCAGTTTTGGCTCATGGGTACCAAAATATTTGCAGCCATTTAACAAACTGACATAAAAATATGATTTCTCAGAGAAAAAATTTTAACGACTACAACTGATGGCCATATCATAAACCAGTACTTCTGGAACCAGCGCCTCCACCCAACACTATTACATCAGTGTTAAAGGAAAAAAAAAAGAAGAAAAAAGCCAAAGCCAAACAAACCAAAACACCACACAGGCATGCTTATTACACATTTCCAAAAGAAACCTGATTAGGTGAGTGAAAAGCAGGCCGACGGTGTGAATGTTGGAACACAGCACGCTGGTGAACAGCTGCTAATGTGCATTAATTCATTGTTAATGGATTTTAAAAGGCAGACAGCTTTCCCCTGACATGCACACAAACATTAGCAGCAGGTAAAAACACTCTTTTTCACTCTCATTAATGCAGGAAACAGGCAACACACACACTGATAACCCAGACAATGTATGCAACAGACAGATGGAGGCAAAGAAACCAGGTACTGATAATAATTCGCACATGAAAGCTCGAAACGCCCACACACACCTGGGTGTGTTTGTAGCCGTTTCCATGGCCGCTGCTCTTTGATCCTGAATGCAGCATCTTTGTTTACTGGGACTGAAGATTAGTAGATTAGTGTTACAGAGTTACTGTTGCATTTGTCTTGTTCTTGCCAGATAGAGCGACATCTTCAAGAACACCGGCAGCGGCATCCTTGTCAGCCTAATCCCATGAATTAAGTTATATGTAATGCTTTAAATTCTACCTTAAGTCCCTCTCCAGCATGGAAACATATGAAGCTGCGGAGGAAAAATCACTGTGTCAGACCTGAAGCCTTAAACAATACCACAGAAATGGTTCCTATTTCCTCGTTTTAGGTTGTTCTAGGTGTAGTTTCAAAGGCTTTCCCATCCTGCCAAGAACAAACCTCCGCAGTAAACCTTGAGGGTCACATTTCTCATTATTTGGGACAGCGGGATGTAACACATACAGTGGGATACATGAGCTAACCTGTGTGAGTGCTGTAGGTACGACCATGTGTTCACTTGACGACTGGAGCCAACAGCTTTCAGAGTCCGTACTTTGGCGTGGCCATTTTGGAGCTCTGTCGACCTCCCACCGCGAGAGAGTCGGCTCATCCCGGCTCATTGTAAATTCTGTCTTTTCCACGTTTACTGTAATTTCAGTCCCACACTTCAGACCTTGTCTAAGACGACACGAATGTTAATCAAAGTCAAGTCTCGTGTGACGAGTCGAAAGAGGCAAATTATTACTCAAGTTTATGGTGGAAATTTGACCAGATAGTGTTGGATGTCATCTGACGAAACGTCTGCTCGGTGTCTGGCCTTAGATTTCACAGAATGTAAATAATTTGACGCCAAAAAATCTGACGCAGCACAGCATTTGCTTTTGGTCTCACAGCTGGTAAATAATATTTAATGATTGGGGAAAGTTTGCCTTGAGTTTCACTCACACTCAAACAGTCACGACAGCCACAGCAGAAAAACAGCAGCAGAGGCAGACGCAGACACACAGCAGCTCACATGTTTGATAAATCTCACCTGTGTGCACCCACCTGCAGAAAGCCACCAGGAGCCCTTATATACCGTATGCAGGCAGCCTCTGAGTCATGCTCTCTACCTCGGCTTTGTTTCCCCACATTTCTCTTTATAAAGAGATTATGTGAGGTATCTTGAAACTGTGCGTGAGGCTCTGAAATGTAATCTTGATGAACATTAGCCATGAAATAGGCTGATTTAGTTGTGATGTTTTTAACTAAGGACGTATTCACACCTGCCTTGTTTGGTTGGAACCAAACCATGAAATGGGACCTGCAGACCTTTTGGGCTGGCGTGAATACAAACCATCGAACTCTGGTGTGGACCAAACAGCCGGACCGAGACCCAGCCGGAGAGGTGGTCTCGGTTCGCTTCCAAACGAACCCTGGTGCGGTTCGCTTGACATGTGAAAGCGACCGCGCTCGGTCCGACCCAGTTCTAAAGATTATATGCCTTTTTGAACGCAACAGGCTCCCGTTGCTGTGGGCATTATGCTGGCATTATGGAAAATATTGTTTTGTGGGTTTGTTGACAAATTCTGGAGCTCTTGCGAAAATTGCAATGTGAAAAGGAACCGCGGCAGACTAAAAAAGAGACATTGTATTTTGGTCCGAACCAAAGACAGCGGACCAAAGGACTTTCCTGGTCTGAGTACGCCCTAAATATTTATCTGCAAATGTTCCAGACACCAGCGTGAAGTTTTCATGGCTCTTTTGATTCTGTTTTATTGGGTTTATTTCTATAATCTTCATGCGTCTCCTCACCCTCTGCAATATTCTTACCTTCTCCTCTTTCTTCTCCTCTTCCTCCCCCTGTTTACCTCTCTTCCATTGTGTTTATCTCTGCCCCTTTATAATCCCACTCGTCCTTTTGTCTCCTGTCACATTGTTTACCTGGTTGCATTGTTCCTCCTCATTCATTCACTCTTGTGTACTGACCGCATGTGGTCACCTCATTCCTCCGCTCACTATGTCACACTTTTACTTTCATCATGCCACCTATTTTCTGTTTTCACGTCCCTCACATTTCCCCCGCTCACGTCACTGGCGCGGCTGCTTTGATCATGTTTTCGTGATATTTTATGTTCTTAAGCGAATTCATTTATTCTCTTTGACCAACTTGTTTACTCCCTCTGCTTCATTAGACTTGAGAGCAACTGTTGTTTTGGCAGCGCTGGCAGCCGTGCAGTTTAACTAGTTCATAATGTGAATTTTAATGGAGAGATACTTCATGAGCCATTTGTTTATATTACCTCAACTCTGACAAAGCATAAACTTGGCCTGCAAGATTTCCCTAACTAATTAGACTAAATGTTCCCCCCGGCGATACATTTTTGAATTAGCAGAGCCTGCGAGGAAAAACTATGACATACGCTTGGATTTATGCTATTTGTGTTTCTCTAATTGGGAGTAAATCTGGTCAAAATCTTTTAACGTGTATCCACCCTGCCTCTTGAACTCCCGAGTGCTTACATCTGGGTGTAATCTGTTAGTTTTTCTTTGATGACGATAATCAGGGGAATGATGAAACCTGAGAGAGACGAAGAGAGAGAGAGCCAGTGAGAGCGGAAAAGGAGATAGACGGAGGGAAAATGAGGGAGAGCAGCAGTTCACAAAGGTATAACAGAGGAAATGTGAGAGAGGAATGTTTTTTGCATGCAAAAACAGCTCAGATTTCCCTTTTGAGCTTGGCTTTTACATGAATCATCCTGACTTTTATTCCTTATTTGTGGGTTGTGTTTCTGTCATACAGAAAGATGACAAAGCCTAAAGCAGCATACATGTGCAGTATGAAAAATAAAATATATAAAGAGAGACAATAAAGGAAATGAGCTTGTGTGTTACATGAATTCCTGTCCCTCACGTAGGTTAAACACAATATCTGGAACTTATTCTTTGATGGCAGCCATCAGTCACACATAATGAAAATGCAAAGAAAGACATGAACAAATCAGGAAAAGAGGAAAAAACATGTAAAATGAACTCTAATTTGAATATACAGCATGCAGCGAGGAGCGGGGCTTTTGTCATGCGCCTGCAGCTGCTCATACATTTAATCAGCTAATGTTTCACATGTTTTTTGTTTAATGCACACACATACATTTAAATGCTTCTAACCCACATACACACACACACACACACACAGCTCTTTGACCTCTCTGTATCTTTTCTCTCCTTTAAGGGGGTGCAGACGTGCACTATTTCACAAAATTATAGTGTTTCGTTTCGGGAGTGTATTTAATTTAAGTTAATTTGACAAGTCTGCCCTTTGCTCTTCACTTCCCTTGTAGAGTTTGTTAGTGAGGAGCCACTGGAAGCCAACAAATCCAGCGACATCCATCACTCCTTGCTCGTCGTACAGAGGACGGGATCCCAGAAAGGACAATAATGATTTAATCTTTAACCTCAACCCGCTGCCAAAGGCTAAACTTCTTGATTCACAATTATGTCACCTTTTCTTGGTTTTTTTTGGCAAATCACTGTGGTTTTCAGCTGAATTTCAAATTTTTTGACTTTTGATTCCTCCTTTTTTCACATTTGATATGATTTTTTTATTCTCAAGTTTTTACCTGTTCTAAAGTTTTAAATTTGGATTCAGTTTATATTCGTAGATGACAACTGTCAAATATTAAATGAAGGATGATCAAAAAAGTCTCACTTGGTTATTTGAGGTTTTATTAAATTAATATTAAATTTAATTAATTTAATAATATAATATTACATTTCAACCCTTGCACTTAGCATGACCTTGAACCTCACTGTAAACCAACTTAAAACTATGGATGCTGCAAAAAGCAGCAATGAAAAACTGTGTGATGCCTTCAGCATACAAGTATAATGTCAGTGATCAGTAAACTGCCTGTTCAATTTATTGACCAGGATAGTCTGAATGATTTCTAACCAAAGGACATGAGAAGATAAAATTTGACATCTCATCAAAAAATGGAAATATCTCCTGTTCTGGATACAACTTGATTCCTTGCATATTGATAATGTCAGTTTCATTTCAATGAGAAATGTCATCATTATCTCAGATTAATGAGCCCTGCTTTCATCTTTAAGCTGACGTAGGTGAGTTGTTAGATATCTGATGATCTCTGTTGTATTGCCCTTTCCATTTGTGGAAGTCTGGACCTGCACTGAGCGGTAAAGGTTCTTATCCACCCCAACCCCAACCAGACCTAACACATACGAATTGAGCAATCACGAGCTTGATTCCAAGCGATAAGTAAAGTTACTGGAAGGTAAAACGTCAGCATGCTCTCCACCACCTGAACCAGAGGGGGGAGAACGACGCCGGGCAGCTGTAACATCTCCACATATGTTGGTTGTTGTGTCAAGACTGATCAGTCCTTTGATATAGCAGATAGTTTCTGAGATCCTGGTGTAAACTAAGCTCTCTAGTATCTGTGAGTGATATTGTAGACCCATTTGCTGGGTGGTCAGGGAACTCCCTGAAGGAGATATCAGATGATAAATGTGGCAGAAATCCTGTTTAGTTTCTGCGTATTCCATCTCATCACCTCCTTCTTGAAGTTACAGTCCATGATTGAATGTCTCTCTCTTGAATCCTTTTCCTCCATGTGTTCTCTGTTCTCAGTATTCATCTTTCTGGATTTATGTGCCCCAAAAGTCTCTCATAATACCATTTTCCACCATGAGCTTCACAGCTCTTGCCACTCGTATTTTTTCTTTTGGCTCACTGTCTTGCTTTGTTATGTGTGTCCCTGCCAGTCAGACTGCAGAACGAGGTACCAGCCTTATTGATTCCAGTAATGTTTTGGGAAGTTTCTGGTGAAATGTACTGAGCAGCCACATTTTATTGAGTGGACCAACAGTTATTGAAAATATAATCCTTAATGCCCGTGACAGGAGCTGGCAGAACATTGGTGGTGATGGTGGCTGACAACCCCTCATCAGAGCTTTGCTGCACATTTACATTCTGACCATATCATCTTATATCTACTTTATGAAAAGATGGCTATGAGTTAAGCATAAAACTGAGGTAAATTCTGGACTGCTGGAGTCTCAGTAGAGTCGTATGGTTTCACAACCCTTGGATCAGGCCTTGTTTTGCTCAAAACAATATGTTCCTGACCTCTTTAGTTCCTTATTGGAACTAGGTGCACGAGAAAACCTGCTTCTTTGGGTGAGTTTGTCCAAGTGCCATGTATAGTTTTACACAGTATGTTTGGCTTGAAAGGATTGTGTTGAAGAGAAGAAACAAACCACATCATCAGGCCAGTTTTGAAGGATATAAGCTCTGATAGCTAAAGTTAACCCCTTTATCCCCTCACTGACCATCTGCCTAGCTTTCCACCGACAAAACAGTTCTGCCTGCATCCAGATGGGGATTTTTACAGTCTCATCTACACGTCTACAGAGCTGTAGACATGGCGGAAACACAGAGACACTCCAACAGTGACGTACAGTACAAGAAGGGCTTGTCCATGTCAGGTAAATTTATTGATTGGGGCCAATTTAAGGGTCTCTAGAAGTTGCCATTTGTATTTATTGTTTCATTAGATGGATCTCATGAAGCCCTTTGAGCCGTTAATTGTCATTAAGGACAATAAGAAATAGGCTTGTCTAATAGAGTTGTAGAGTTGGAGAAAGGCATGTTACAGCCTCTTTGGTATCATGTTGACCTTTGAATAACAAATTGTAACACACGCAGATCAGTCACTGGCAAAATTACTTTCTGTACTTGCGATGCATTTATGTGACATTGTTGATGCTGGAAACGTGTTAGTAGTTACAGCATATAGGACTTTCAGTCAGAAATAGTTTAAATCATGACATCCTGCTCAGCACTGACTTCACTGACCTCCTTAATGTGCCGTCGCGCTTCACAAGCCTCATTTGTTCCTCAGCTCCTCAGGGCCAACTGCTTTTGTGTTGCGCTCATTTTTTTGGTCTTAATAGCACTAATTTATCTTTTTCTTTGCTTTCCACTAATTGGACTGCCGTTCAGCTCCCATACACCACAATCTTTACTTCATGCAAAACAATTAAGATGCCAGAATCAGATTTTTTTTTTTTTTTGGATTGCTGTTTTTATATTTCCAAAGGTGTAAAGCTTGTTTTCTTCCACGATACAAAAAGAGACCTTCTTACATAGGCTTCCATGGTAGCCTTCGAGTTGGTCCTGCACTAGCACTTGATTAAAGCGCAGACCCTGAGGACACTGAGCCATGCCGCACCTGTCCGCAATAAAAAAAGACTTATTCAAATGCTGTCTTGTGTTTGAACTGTTCTGCAGAACGAGCAAGGACATTTAGAACAGTTTGAAGTTGGTCTTTTAACAGCAGAAGTTCACAAAATCAACCCGAAGAAAAGCTCTGTAGCATTCATCCATCGCTCTTCTGACTTGATGCACACTTCTTCCCATCGAGGCTCAACGATGGAAGTCAAAGTGGAGAGTCTGGTGACGTTTTGTGTGGCTCTCACCACTGCATGAGGTACACAGCCTGTTTAACCGCATCTGACCACTGAGCGTTTGTTGTTCTCTTGATTAAGACTCATCCCGTCGACATGTGTTCCTCGTAGAGAAAGAGGAAAGGAAATTTATTGAAAGCTCTTGACTTCAGGGACTCCTAGTGGTAGTAGGAAGAATTACAGTGCAGCAGATTGATGGAAACATAGCTGCAGGCCTACACCAGGAACAGAAAATAGATCATACTGATACAAATCATAAAGCTTTTGTACAGCATGTAAATGACAAAATATAGAACAGAACATATCCGGGAACCATAGAAAACATGATAACATCTGAGAGTGTTAGGTAGAAACATGTTTGCATGTGTGCTTTATATAAATGAGTACATACACGGAAAAGAGCACAGTGTGTATGTGAGTGTGTGTGTGTGCGTGGGGCGTTAGCAGGCAGTGTGTGTGCGTGTGTGTGGGCGTTCGGTTTGACTTTTCATCATTTAAAACGGATGTAAAGCAGAAACATTCCCTCTCTATGTGGTCTGTATCACTCAACACGCAGAGAATTAGACACAACTTCATGTCTACACGGCGAGACCACGTGTGCGCACGATGACGCGTGTGTGTTGGCTAAAATGTGCGTCTGCATCGGTGTTTTCAGTTCTGTTTGTGTAGATCAGATGTGTGTGAGTGCGTTGGCCTGCACTGCGGAGGTCTCCCCGTCTGTGCGAGCGAAAGCCTCCCTTTTCTACATTCAGAGAGATACAGCGCGCTGATAAAGCTTTGAAACCGAGCCAAAAAATGAAGCACCAAAAAAAAAAAAAAATCTGCTTTTTTTTTTTTTTTCTTAATAATTTCAGCCACGATGGAAACATCATTAGTCATCCAGACATCAGTGCACATTCGTCTTACTCTGGGAGAGGGCGGGCGGAGGAGCCATCATTCTTGAAAAACATTTTTTCCTGAACAAATGTTATGACAACCATGTCATCTTTCACATATTTTTAATACCGCGAAGACTCTTAAATATTCCGTCTTGGGGAAGATAATCTGTTGGTTTGAGTTTCTGACAAAGTGCCAGCAGTTACAGCAGCTCTGACCTTTCTCTGTAGTGCTGATCTCCATCCTCCCTGCTCACCTTTCTTACTCTGACTCTTTTCTCTGTTTCTCCCTCTACTCTTCTCTTCCCTCCACCATTCTTCACCTCCCTGATTACGCTCACCTTCACTATCTCCATCCTCCAATTGTTTTTCTGTTTCTTTCCTCATTTTCTCGCCTCTCATCCTCCATCTTCTACCTCTTATTCTTCTCTCTCTCTCCTTGCTTTCTGTTCCAGCTCCGGCTTCATCCACCTGCTGACTTGCTCCTCGCTCGCTCTTCTTCCGTCCTCCCTACTCTTCCTTCCCCATCATTTTTTACTTGTCCATTCCCTTTCACCACAACCCTCTTGTAAAATCATAAAACTCCAATCACTTGTTCTTTACTGCAGGCCTCAGGCAGCTCAAATCAAGAGGGGGTGGAGGGACAACGGGGGAAGATGGAGGGAGAGATTCAGAGAAAGAGCCTTGCAGAGATAAACGAGGCCTTGAAACAGAGAGGAAGGAGAGGATAAGCAGGAGGCATGAAGATGAAGCTGAAATTGGAGAAACACGGAAAGACAGTGAGAGAAATGAGCATTTTCAGAGAGCACAGATGTGAAGATGATTTCTCCTGGGAGAGAGAAAGGAGATTCACTGTTTAAACATCCGACATCACACGCATTACAGATATGTGGAGACAGGATGAGAGGAAAGCCAGTGAAGATGTCTTATTCAGAGAGACAGGAACATCAGCAGATACACAGAGAGAGATGCTCGAGTGAAAAGACAAAAACCAAGAAAAAAAAACGTGAAAACCTCTTTTTGATCCTTCCCAGGCCGCAGCAACACTCCCGGTAATCTGAGGACTCGACTGAGAACGCTTCGTGTGATTGGTGTAACGTTAGCCTCTGCGACCTCCCTGCGCACTTAACGAGGAAATGACCGCCACACTCTGGGTAATTTGTGCCAATTAATTGCCATGGCGACCACTGCTGTGAGGATATCAGCTGTCCTTTAATCAGCGTGCAGGCATCATCTCAGGTAATGCAGAGAAACGTGAGAATTTATGTACACATGCACACACATGCAGACAGTTTCTGTTATAGTAGACACTGCCATGATGACCTCACTACAGCAAAACAAAAAAGTGGGTTTTCAAAAGCCTTTGAACGAAAGTAGGGTTTTCTAGTGTTTCAGGGTGACACTCCTAACTTCAGAATGTGGAGAGATATTGTGGTTTGTTAAAACTTTTTGTCTTATTTTTGTGGTTTTGGTTCTCCCCAAAGTAACTGTTAAGATGTGGGAACATGAAGTCCAACGGGACAAGAGACACAAGTCTGCAGACTATCATAAATAAGTTTGAATAACGTGGGGTTTGAGTAAAACCTGTGCGATTTTGTGACAGTCTAATGAGAAATTGGTCATGGATGTACATGATTGGAGGGTGTATGAAACATGCCTGAAGTACAGCAAGGCTCTATAAAGTCTTGGGATCACTAACATCAGTCGGATTTATCCTCTGGGGACAACGAATATCTGCACAAAGTTTCTTGGCAGTCCATCGTACACAGGTAGCCGTTGAGATATTTGACACTGGACCAAAGTGGGTGATGACAGAGTGACTCTGCCGTCCCTTAAATCTCTGTTAATGTTACATAATGCTGGAAAGGTGGAGGGAGGTAAATTGCATGCAGCAGGTGGTGATGGAGCATTGAATGCAAGTGTGGGGTTTGGAAGCCTAATTATAGGGACTGCCGAGATAATGAGACAAGACGAGGGCACAATGATTGGATGACTTGCATTATCTCAGTGCTTTATGAGGCAGTATATGTACTGCACGATGACCAAATGATGACACTAGGTTGTATTAAGGTGCATTTTCCTTTCAAAGAAGGCCTTAGACACATATATTGAAGCCATTTATCATTAATAAACGATGTTTTTAGAATTTATAATGCATTATTCCATTAACTAACACCCTGTTTCAACCTCCCTTCTCCTCTGTTTGCATGGTTTGCCTTTAAGTTGAATTTTGCTGTGAAACCATTGGGTTTCCTCACACCCATAGGGAAATAGCTGGAAGGCATAAAATTAGACCTGTTTTACTGTGCATGAATCACACCACGACCATTATTCAAAATGACAGTTAAAACCTCTTGGAGCAGGTTTCTGCTGTTATCAAGGGTTGTTACTGGCTCTTGTCCTTCTCCTTACTTTTCAAAACACATTCACATGCCACAGGAAGCAGCAGGGTTTACGGGAAACATGGTCTTAATTTTGGGGGGGGGGGGGGGGGGGGGATGTTACAAGTAGCACCTTTAATATACTTTATGAGAACCAACTTAACACCATTGTTCTTACACAGTAAAGCCTACCCATGTGGTTTGGAGCTGGACGAGTCCTGGAAGGGTCCTGGAATCCTTATACTCGCTTTGGAAATCTGTTTCAGGAAAGAATGAGTAATGCTCTCACTTCTTTCCACGCTGTAACATTGAAGTGGGCGAGGCAGGTAACCCCCAGCAGCTGCAGTGGAGCTGCATTGTCGTGAGAAGAAGAGGGCTATGGTTGAGATTGTGTGATACAGCTGGAAGAAGAGGTTGCATGTTCAGCAAGCTTTCCCAGAATAAATGAAGGTTAAAAGGAAAGTCAACATCCCCAGCACTGACTCATCTCTGCTGGGGCTGGTCGTCCTTGTCAGCTCGTCTGGTGTCTGGTGGCACGAGGCGACGGCAGACGGATTACAATTCAGCATTCTTGACTGCTGTATCCCTCCTCATCCTCTCTCCTGAGCTCTCCACATGGTTTTCATTCTCCGCGCAGGCCGCAATGTCGAAAATCTCTACGTCCCTGCAAGTCGATGATGGCAAAAATATGCTTTTTTTCGTCTATATTTAGGCTGCCTTTTGGTTTTCTATCCACTACTGACAAATATTTAACAGATAGAAAGTGGAGAAAGATGCAGAGAGCCTCTAAGGTATTTCCAGTCTGTCTCTATCTCCTCTGTGCTTCTGTCCATTGTGGCAGAGGGGAAGTGGTTTTTGCAGTGTGGGCCATGTTGGCTGCAAACATCAGAGACAGATAATTACACTGTCAGAGTGGAGAGATCCTGCTATTGTGCAATCTGTGTGTGTGTGTGTGTGTGTGCATGCAGACACATCCATGCCACTCTGTTATTTGTTTTTAAGTGATACAATTTGTCTCCGTTTCATTTGATCAGAAACAAGCGTTTTCACGCTGATGATCAGCCTGGGCCAACAGCGTTTTCAAACCCCTTTAACCCGCGCTCATCTCAGGCCTCTGCAGCGCTTCACACAGACATGTTCTCTGGCCAAATCCCAAAAGTCTGGACTTCCCTGGGAGAGCTCGGGCTCTGAACCGCACTCTTGCTAAACCAAGGCGAGCTGGGAGATGTCCCTTAGAAGAAAATGAACAGCTCTCAGACGGCTCCCATGAGAATTTCTGGAGCTCTACATAAATTATGTGGCTTTTCAACACGTGACAGTCTGTGTTTACCACACTGGGTGGCACTGTAACTTTCAGGCGGCTGTTGTGAGGAACATCGTGGATGCTTCATTGCAGCCATTTGGGAGACACTTTGCACGTGCAGAATCCAGTGGTTACATGTTTGTGTTGGTATCAAACCTGTGTAGTAATCCTTCCTAAAGGCATAATGTGACGAAATACAAAGAATTTGTTACTAAACTGATCAATAGATGCTTTTTACCATGCAGTATATGTAATGGTGCGTTATATATTAATTTGAATCAGAGACTGGGTGGAAAACGTGGGAATAGGACAATCACTCATGCTGTCTTCCCTTGACAGCTCCTCTGAAGTGGTTTTATAGCTCCAAGCTGATGCAGTGTGTGTTCAGTGGCCAACAGAAGATGGTGCAGTGGGCGGCATAAACATGTTTGAAACTGTGTGAATGTGATACAGGGTACCACTGTGAAGACCAAGGATGCCTAGCAAAAAATAAAAATAGAAAAGGAGGCTGCAGTGTTCATTGCTTCAGTTTATAAATGAGTTTGTTCCCATGGAAGGAGAGCAACTCATGTTTTGTGACGACAAATGAAAAGGTCCTTTTCCTCTTCCCCTCGAATATACTGTCCACTGGGACAAGAGACACAAGCAGTCAGGCTAACATACAGGTCGTAACAAAGCCAAATTTTATCTAAACTACTATTTATGACCTGAAATACTCGTAATAATCCCTCAGTAATAACGTCTGTATGTGATACCCTGCAGCAAGACCCTCATCCTGCTGCTGATGGTTTCCTCTCATCTCTGATATGATAATAGTAAGACGGTATTTTGAATAAACTCATTGTCAATCAATGTTCAAACCAGTTTATAAGGGCACACAAATGATCATCTCCTTGGCAATACTGAGAAAGGAAACGTTTTGCAGGGAGCCACATCTTCCATGTATAAAGAGTAATTAATACTTCTGAGGGCTTACGTTGCTGATTTACTGACATGTTTTATCTCATGTTGCCATCGTCTGTGCTCACTTTATAAATAGGCCAGTGTTTCATTTTTTATTCTTGTGCTTTCCTGGTTTCTTACTTTCTTCCTAAGACCTAATTTAACATCACTGGAACCGCTTTGGTGTAGGTCCCTGAATAACAAAAGCAAAGTTATTATTGTTATCCTGGCTAACGGGGTCAGTGACTTGTCTTGCTCACGTCGTGGAATGAAAAATGTTGAAAGACCTGATCTAAGCCATCATTTGTGTATCTAACTCTCAAAAATGCATTTTTTTTACTGCCAAGCAGCACTCAGTCACAAAGGTTTAACCAGCCAGCCCTAAACAATGGTCTCCTGTCAGCTTGATCAAACACTGGTAGGAAAACACAGAGTGGGTGCTTTAAGGACTTACAGCCAAGCTCAAAACCAGCGCGGTTAGTGGGTGCGCACACACACACACACACACACACACACACACACACACACACACACACACGCTCACTCACTCGCACACTATCACAAAAGAATACACATCCCCATATCAGGTATGCATCACATATGCATGCATATTTTCAATTGAAAACACAGCAGGCATGCACGCTCACATGCATGGATGCACACACGTACTCCAGCGGCTCCAGTTGCTGTTTCCCCTCTAATCCCTGCTTCACTGGTGTAGAAATGGCTTCACAGTTTTGACCGAGCCCTGATCGAGGCGCTCCGGGTTGTTTGGGGAGCTTTGGACCAGCCCGGAGTCATAGTTCACATTAGGGTTAAGCAAATCTGTCTCATAGGAGCAACAGAAAGCTGCAAATTGACTGAAATAAAAAAATAAATATAGAATGTAGATCCATATCAGGCATATTTTTACGCTTTTTGAATTTCTTCTGTGTTATTATGGACGCAGGCCAGGACCGCATTCAGTCCACTTTTTTTAATCTATTGCACATTATTGATTGATACGATTGAGATTGATAAGAGAATGTTATCATATTCATCCTACTGTGATATAATGAGGGAAAGCATTCTTTTATTATAGGATAGAGCAGCTGTAGTGAGACAGGAAAGTCGAAGACAGGCAGTAAAGCCTCAGTTCATGGTCTTCGGTTCTACCGAGTGTGCTACCAGGGCTGACCACACTTAATAGAAGCAGTACTGATCACATTTATGAGAGGTATTTAATGTCATGGCACAGGTTGTGCTGGTAAAAGGATTTGTTTTAGGTGTCTGAGGTTTAATTGGCACCAAACCTTTCAGCTGTACTAACAGGCCACAACATGATCTGAATTCTTTGATTGCCAACAACAACAAAGGATGCAGGCCTCATCTGAACCGTGGTGACTTTAACTCGACCCCCCACAAGGTCACACACTCGATTGGGTGGTTGGCGCCGGGCCTGTCAGCCTCTTCTTGAGCAGTTCAGTGCTGGTTTCAAATCAGTTAGGGGAGCAAACAGCCACAGACAGAAGCTGAACCAAAGCGCTTCAGGGATGGAGGTTCATTGTCCATCAGTCTCAGTGAAAAGTCTGCAGCACGTCACTCTCATGCTTCCATAACTCTGCCCTCCCCTCTCATATCTCCCGGCGTCTCCTGGCTCATGTTAGATAAGACCCTCGTTCTTGAGGTTTGGCAATCAATCAGAAATGACAAATGACAACCTCCAGTGACTTATAACAGCTTTAAACAGCGTCCATAGCAACACAATCTTATCCTGAATCCTCCTGAGTGACAAGGTGATAGACAGATATACCAATGTAGGTGTTGCTTAGAACAGCCTGAGCTGTGTGCATTAAGTATAAATGACATGTTATGAAGTGCTGTACTGGCAAAGAGCAGGATCCCGAAATTGAGTGTCAGTTACTCATGCTGCCCTGCATCACTCTGAGCAGTAGGTACACCACAAAAATAATAATATGATGAATTTATGACAGGGTCTGGCTAATCTAATAACGGGCAACGTCTAACCAGAGCAGGAGTGAAAATACTTTGTTGGCACAATAAGCTCACCGTGTGTTCACTATGGTTTGTGTACGGGCCAAGCAGTAAATGACATTGACACTTCCTGCTGCAGTGCTGAACACAAAGAAAGATACGAGCTAAACTGATTGGCCCATGTTACAAAAGGAATATTGTCTTACGCAAACCATTGCAGAGTAAATGCACTACACAACATGTGTGGTCTGTAGGATAAATAATAAGCCAACATGACAACACGGCATTTAGATTTCCTATAATATTTGTCAGGTTAGCATAGTTTAGCAAATTGAAGGGATTTGGTCGTCAGCCGCCCTCTCGGTCCAGCTGACATCTCTCTCTCTCACCACTTCATCTTGTTAGTTGTTGAGCAGAAAGTGAGCATTGAGACTTTGATGCTGAGTGACACAGTGATCCCTGTTCTTCAGCGTCTGCCAACAATCTGAGCAACAAACTGTGACTGTATTATTCATTGTTGCATAAACTCTCACACCGTGCAAAAAAAGCTTTTGCAGTAACTTACAAGTGATTTTGCTCCTCTGCAAAATATCCACCACTGTGGTTCATACGAGGGAATGGCTGAAGTGCGAAAAATGAAATACAGTTTAAAATGTTGTGATCCAGCACATTAAACGGTGGTGTTCCTCTGTGCTGCCACAACTATGTCAGCCTTTCAGTGATCAGATTACCCTTGATGACTGGCTAGCTTGGCACTGCTAAAGTAAAAGTATGTTTTCTGTGCAGTTGCTTTAAAGCAAGACTATAAAAAATTTTAAAAGAAGAAATAAGAATTTCACTTCCAAAAAAAAGATTCATAGACAATAAAACATACTCTCCTACAGCCTGACTTGGTGTCTCACTGCTTGACCAATGGTGGCTAATGTTAGCAACCTTCACACAGGTCTTGCTTTAAGGCTGCATGGCATACAGAATGGCACCAGCTATGGCTCCATGTCAAATTACCATCCCAGTCCTCTGTCAGATGAAGCACCCCGCCGTGCATTATCTTCTGTGGTTAGGAGGTCTTTGCCTAACTCGTGTGCTATGCACGGCTTTGGTGCGGCTTATCTCGTGTATTTATCCAGCGCTGATCCACTGTAGCCCTGCCTGGAAGCTGTAGCCTAGTCAGGAATTCAGAGTTGTGACAAGGTTTACGTTGGCCGAAACCGCCTGAAACTGGAGCTGAGCGCCGCAATGCAGTCAAATAAATCATCTAAAGAGAGAGATGGCACAGAGAAAGACAAACAAATAGCCTTTTATAAAACAGTGTTTCCAGCAATGGTTTTTTTGGCAAGAGACATCGAGAGACAGGGGGAAAGAGAGAAGGGCAGAGAGAGGCACTGACACAGATGGGCAGAAAGGGATGAGGTCCACAAACGCTAAATACATGTCAGGTACTCTTTAAGTGAATTTATAGTAAAGACTTTAGTTGAACATTGCGTTTCTCAGTGTCATTATGTGGTCAGCGGTTTCATTCATAACCCCAAGCTGTGTAGCACCAGTTAGACAGCCAATCTTCTACTGTGTTTAAACAAGGGCTGATTTCTAGGACTCGTCAACAGAATGGGCTCGAAGGAAAGAGACGGAGACGAGCTTAGACGGAGAAACATAGTAATGACGACAGAGATGGTGGGATTAAATGAGAGAGAAAACAGAGATGCTGATGTGGCTTCACAAAACTTACAAAAAAAAAAAGAGAACAGCTTTCTTGTTGATCAGACAAGGCAAAAAAAGGAAAAAGGGAGAAAAGAAAAAGGGAAGTGAAGAGAGACAGATAGAAGGAGAGAGAAAAGAAATAATTGTGAATGTCATAGCAGAACCCAGGAGGCTGTTGTAACAACACCAGGTCTGATTGGAGCAAATTGCTCCTCTCTTTTCCAATCAGTTTCAGCATGAATGAATCTGTTCCCTCTGGACACCAGCCATCAAAGGCTTAATACAGACTTTAGAAATGCTCTCCCCTCTTCTCAACAGTTGTTGTCAACGTGCCGACATGCACAGTTCCTGATTGCTGCTCAATGGCAAATAGTAAAGCCTTGTTTTTACTATAAAGGTTACACATGCATCGACAGTACAGTATGCCAACCCTGCCTGCTACGAAGTACATTCGCACACTGCTAATTTGCTTTGCCAAATAAGTTTGGAGGAAGACTTTATCCATTAAAAAAAAAAAGGAAAGCTTATAAATGGACGATTGAAGAGTCGACCGCTGAAAAGAAGCATTCATGAGCTTTGTTGTGAGCTCAGGCCCAGAAAACAACCAATAGGGAAATTCAAGCAATTAGAAAAAAGTAGTTGAGTTTGAAAGGTTAGTGTCTGGCAGCTGAATGACTCTGAAATCTTCATTTAACATCAGCAAGTGTTTTCAAAACATTCCCTGTTAGCAACTGTCAGGATGCAGAAGGAATTACTAGCAAAGACCCTGTTTGGAAAATATGCTGTTTAGTGTCATTACATCCTGAGCAGTTCCATTCATGCCTCGAGGCTCCATAGCACCATCCATTTAGTCCTCCTCATTGTTTAAAGAAGGGCTGATGAGGGTCGAGGGAAACGGATGGATGGCCTGACTTCTCCCAAACGCGGTTCACTCCACTAACCAATCAACCAGTTTGGAAGTGATCTGAGTTTGTTGTGCAGATATAATCCAACCACAATGTGCATTGACACATTTTTAATTAAGCAAGAACGGAAAAAAAGTAAAGTGGTGGCATAATTAATTAAATCCAGCCAAGGAAACCAGTGAGCAGGTGTTCTCCCGTTCGTGATGTCACTCCAAATCTGCGTTAAGTTTTAAACAAAATGATATATTGGTCTAATTTCCTATTCACAAAACATGTGAAGTGGTCTTTGCGATGTGAAATTCCTTGGAACTGCGGAGACTAAACATGTGTGTGTCCTGGCTAATGTGAATGTATGAGTGTTATGATTGAGACTAATTTCACAATAACAGACTCACAGAAACAGTGGTCTCCCTCCACATTGTACTCATATTAGACTCCCTCTTTCTGTTTCTATTTTGCTCTTGTCTCCTCATTCATCTTTCCTTTAGCCTCAGAAGACTTATTTTCCTCGCTCTCCCCCTCTGTTCCTTCTCTCTCTCTCCCTTACTTTCTTTTTAACGTCCTCTCGATGTATAAAGAACTTCAGGAATCATAGCTTTAATCCCTGATTTGCTCATTTCTAGACCTCTCTGACCAAGAGGAAGGAGTGCAACAATCCACGTTAAAGTTTCAGGCTTTGAGTTTACAGGTTAATATTTTGCCTCGACTGGATTTATTAGAAGCTGTGGGGCTCAAAATTCTTGTCTTCCTTCAGTGAAAATGGCAGTAAAAGCTCACCACCTTTCGTCCATATATCTTGCTGTGTTTGCACTGCAATGCTGTGTGGAATTGCTTTTACTAAGAAATATTAATTTTCCTTGTAGGGAATGGTGAATTTCACTCTTAGTGGCAATTTATGCATTTTCCAGACAGAATGAAAAGCAATTGGCAGGACAGCTGTCATAATATTTAAATATCAGACGAATCAGGATAAAGTTAATTCATTTTTGTCATCAGTCTGTGTCATTAACCTCCAATGGACTAATAAATAAAGTAATAAGAAATGAGTACCCCCCCGTGTGTGTGTGTGTATGTGTGCATGTGTGTGCGTGCGTGCGTGCAGCTCCATTCATGTTTTTCTTTCTCCGACATTGGTACCAGCCCACAATGGACACCATCCAAAGCTAAGTAAAATAGCCTTAAACTCGGTACATTCTACTCAATTAAATGTCATTACATGTGTGTAAGCAATAAAAGTTAATAGAAAGTGTGATTAACTCAGTGCACAGTAGTACACTGACTGTGGTTGGAGTCTGACTGTGCTCCCACTGCAGTAAACTCAAGTCAAGGTCATGATTTGCAGGCAGCGTTTGGAGGAATCTGGATGTGGGTTAAGAGTCTGAGCAGCAACTGAAAGCACGATTTATCTGGAATGGCTGATCTCTCCTCCTAGAGATTGATTGTCAGTTAATCAAACAAATGACTTTATTCTGGATCACAGGTTGCTTTGGCTAACATGATAATCACACAGTCTGTAACCATGTTAAGGGTCATTTTTCTTCCCTCGACTCCCTCAAAAATCTCCCTTTACTGAGTGTGACATTCCCGTTTCTACCTTGTCCCGCTGAGCACCATGATGTCACTATGATGTATCTACAGTAGACTATATAAATGCTGTGTTGTGCTTCATACAAGAATGCTGCATCAATAATAGCAAGGCCCAGAGGCTTCTGTGCTTCTCCTGGTGTCAAAATACTGTAAGTTCAGCAAAGTTCAAGTAGGTGAAGGGAAAAAAATCACTTTATTTCACAAGTGTTGCATTAAATTCAGTGAGTAAGCCGGGTGGAAATGAGGCTTACAAGAGCTTCAGCCTCCGCTGTCAGAGGAGACTACGATGGAGCCAGAGTGCATTTAGTGTTTCTTTTTTTTCAGCTTTCTTTTCACGCCATTTCTCCTCCTAACTCGAACCATTCCACCTTGGCTGCCGGCTACCAGAGAACAGAGGTCGTTAATTGTGCTCTAGACCCACATGCGCAGATGGAAGACCGAAGCACACACACAGAAAAGTGCACACAGGCAAAGGCGTACACACACACACACACGCACACGGCAGAATGATAGTAATTGAAATCCTAAGTGTTGGGTATCCAGGAGTGAAAACAGGAAGAAAGTCTTAAAATGCTGCTCTCCTGAGCATCCTAAAACACTTTTATTGACTTTTATTGTGTGTTTGTCTTCGTGTGCATGTGTGTATGTGTGTGTGTGTGCCTGTACACATGAAAACATGTACAAATATTTGCTTTATTTTTTCCTGCACAGTATGTTCTGGCATTGTTGCATGCACATGACACCATTTAGTCGTAAAATATGTACCAGAAGGCCTTGGTATTGTTTGAGGGCTAAGGAGAATGTTTCCCTGAGGATCATAAGATTGACTGAGGAGGCTGGCAGAGCGGCTAAATTACAGAGAACGCTACACAGACCTCATCCCATGGTGCAAAATCATTCTGAAAACAAATGATGTAGCAACATTTTGCATTCTATGGACCCGCAAGCTTACGGCTACAGCCTTAAAGAAGTGGCCTCGAGTCACTTTATTAGAATATGAAGGATGTTTTTCCCGTACGATACCATCGCTTTCCATTTTCCAGGAGGAACAAAACGTGCCGTGTGCTTGCTCAAACAACAACAGCAGATTTCTGAGTAGTACTGAGGCAGTTTCATCATATCTATATAAAATTTCCACACACACATGCAGGCGTATAAATATACAGAGGCCATACCATACTTCACGTTTTCACAGATTTGCAGTTTCACACTCTGAAACCCAGCAGGCTAAAATACTGTAGCTCCACCAATCGCAACGCAGAAGTTTTAGCTCTCACAGGGGAGCCAGCCAATTAGAGAGACCAGTAATGCGGCCCATATGAGCAGGGGCTTCTGGGTAGTCCCAGCAGGTGTCGTGTTGATTATGATCTGACACTCTTGTCGGCGGCTAACTAGAAGCATTCCTGACACAGAGGAGTGAGTTCAACAACAAACTCGTGATGCGATGCGTTTAGGAGCGAGTTACACTTGTCTTTTCAGTGACGTCTGATCGTAAAGATGGTTCACTTTGGGACCACACAAGGCTTCGAATCAGCAAATCCAACTGTTATGCATCTAGATTTAAACACTTTCACATCAGAGGGCGATAAAAGTCAAACAAATCAAGCATTAAAAGGCTCAAGAAATGTACAATTAAGCACATTTTTAGCAACCATGGCTGGTTAAATATGGGTTAAGACATACGATCTACTCTCCCCATTGTTAATGTGACTTTGAATCTGGTCATAAAGACATGTTATGACATCCCACTTGTTCTCATGAAGTCTTATGCTCATCTCCTGTGGCTGTATTTAATTAAATGCGCCTCCACGTCGTTTCTTCCTGCGCCGTCTCCGTGTTTACATTTCATGTCCTACATGGTGTGGGTAAACATTGCTCTCTCTACTTTTTATGGAGGAGAAAACAAATGTCTGCTATCACTATCATGCAGCCACAGTGATAACTCGCATTGCTCTGGAGTTTATTTGCAAGAATATTAATTGTGTTTTATTTTCCACATGGGTTTCTTACATGCGCTTTCCATTATACACAAGGCAAAATAATATGTTCCTACCCGGTGGTTTTTGCCACACATGAAACAAGAACATAATGAGTTTTTGTTTGGATGCTGCTTTTTCCATCTTTTCCCACACTAATGCAAAACTATGTAAACAGATTTTGCCTTATATATCCTTATCTTCTACCCTCAATTTATTTAAATACATGCATCCACGCTAGCCAGACAAGGTCGTTAAAATAAAAAATGCTTTTTTGCTTTACTTTTTAAAAATATGTACAACAGATCAAAGGCGTGGGAAGTCGGGGGCTGCCGGGCCTCGTTGGCTGGTGGGGGTGCTTAGGATCTTACACGCAACAGTAATAATTTTAACCCTATACTAGTCCAGTAAAAATTAGCCTAAACGCCTATCCAAGGCACACCCAAAGTAAAGTGATAGCTGTTCTTGAAGCGTTTGGAGTACATGCATTGTTATGGCCTCTTTTGAAAGGTAACACTCTGAACTCCCCAGCAGTCAGAATCACTCTAAGTGCTACTGGCATGAAATGATAGAAGTCTGAACACACTGACGCAGGATCAGGGGTGCTTTTTTTTTTTGCCTGAATATTTTTTTGCAAATAGATGCTTGCAGATGACTGTTCTATCTGGGACTTATTAGCTGGAAAGCACAATGGGACCACAGCATGAAGCCTTAGCCTAGTCCAAATTCAATAATAACTGATAACAATACCACAGAACTGAATATATTCATGTTTTCTCCAATGGTAAATCAGGCATCTTTCAAAAAAGGCAATTTAGCATATATTTATCTCCATAAATGTCGAAATGTACATTCATGAAATCTATTTGCCCATCTATATTCATATTTAGGTTATTATACCTGTATTTTGGGTATATATCTTTATATTGAGGCCATTTGTTGTTTGTCAGTTGTTTGCCTGCTGTTGGTGTTTATTGTGCCTCCTGTTGAGACTGTATCGTGAAATGATTTCCATCAATTGATCCATGTGAATCTTAGCTTTCTAATGGTGTATGAGTCCAAACAGAAGCGCAGCCTTTGTGTCAATGGATTTATCAGTATGTGTGTTTCATTGAATACGCCTATAATGGGACGGCATCATAAAGACTGAGTGAGTGTTGCTTTGAGCCATTGGCTAACTAAATAATTTGTCAGTTAGCTTACTGTGCCACAGCAGGACTTAATGCAGAACACTGTGGCTGATAGATTCCACAGACTTTCTAAATGAGGACACAATTGTTGTGTGTGTTGCTGCTCGCCTAGTGAGCGGTTACCTGTGTTGTTTGCAATTGTCATAGCTACTGTCGCGAGTGACGTTACCACAGAGGCCCTGCTCTGCACGAAAAACGCGTGTCGTCACACGTGTGTATTCAGTTGGCAGCCCTGCTTGCTTAAAACATCTTCTGTGTGGCTGCCCCAGATACATGTACTGACTCATGTTGAGCAGTCAAAGGTTCTGTCCATGTGTGACAAGGTCAGATGGGTTAATTAATTTGTTTTCTTGCTAAGTGTTAGATCACTCTCATGTCTGCATGGTAAATAAAAGGCTACAGCCAGCAGCCAGTTTGCTTAGCTTGGCATATAGACTGGAAACGAGGGAAAACCAGTGTCTATAAAGTGTAATAATGACGAGTTGTGGTTTTTCTGGGCTTATGTGCCTGGCAGCCTCACGGTAATGACAAGACTCCACATTTTTTAAGCTAAGCTAAGCTAACTGACTTTTGGCTACAGCTTCATATTAACTGGACAGACACGAGTGCGGTGTCAATCTTTGCATATTAACTTTCAAGTGAATTAGCAAATGTCAACTTTCCATCCAGATACAGAACAAATTTTAACCAAATTTCCAGAAGACTGATTGACTTCTTTACGAGAAGGTAACCATTAAAGATACAGTGTTTCACATGCAAACGTATATTGAGGCAAAAATAAATGTTAGTATTATTCTAATTAAGTACCCTTCAATGTTTAATAGTCTCAGTTTCATGCAGGGTTGATATTCAGTAAAACACTAAATGGAGACATGATGGGCATATTTGCTTGCTAAGCTGTTGTATTTTTGTGATTCTGTCTTCCACTGGACTTGTTTACTGTCCTTTCAGCCGTCTCAGTTTCTCAGAATTGGTCTGGTAGCTGGAAGAGACGCAGCACTGTCAGAAGCTTGCTTCCCCTGTGTAGCATGAAAAAGATTTGTCACCTTGTGATTCGGGGAAAAACAAGACCCTCTCCTATGGTTACCAATCCAAATTTCTATCTCACTGAGTTATATGTGGGCAGTATTTTACAGGCATAAATACGATTACTCACCCTGTGCTTCGCTGGTTGGACACCACCATGACACTCTGTTCCTGGAAACATCAGCAGAAAGATGTTATCCGGTGGCTGCCCTCCCAAGGCCCAGATAACAAAACAATAACCTGCTGCATTGTAAAAGCTATTGTTAGTCATTCAGTAGGTAAAAACACATTTTAAAAAGACTAGTCTTCATCACGGACCACATGAATCCAAGTGTAAGAGCATGCACTGTGTGTGTGTGTCTCTGAAATATGATTCTCAAAGCTTTTCTGTATCTTCCACCTGAATCACAAGCACACATATCGTCTATGACCATCACATTATCACTAGAATATTAGTTGTATGTACTGTTTCAATGAAAGAAAAAATCACAAACAAACTACAGTGACATGTTATTTTCCCTTCAGAGCAGCCCTTTAAGATCCAGCTACAGACAACTCCACAATACATTGAAAATGGCCCTTATCTCTAACCAAGGCCATATGATGCCACAGGGGGAGGTACACTCCTACTGCCTGGTGGTTTCATCTGAGGGAAGTTTGTTAAAGTCATCTATCCATGACATGACAGTCAGACCTCTAGCTGTGGTCGAAATCAAACACCCCCATCTTATCTCCACTTTTAAAGACCCCCTCCACTAACCTCTTTGCTTTGATCCCGGTTGAGCTAAAGGGAAAGTAAAGGAGGGTGGTTGAGGTGAATAAGAGGATGAAGCTGAAAAGGAGAGAGGAACGGTCCACTGAAATACATTTGATCAAATGGTGCCTAGTTATTTATTGTGAATCTACAGTTAGTGTATATCTGTCATACTGTCCCTGTGTGGTGTGTTTACACAGACAGTCCCACTGTTGGACATTTTCATTCCCATGTTTCCATAGATACAAAGACACTTGAGAAGGACACTAAACCTGATACCATCCACTCATTAGAAATCATTCTGTTTTTGACCAGCGCTTACATTCCTGGAGTGTAAAGGTTAATGTCCGAGGCTCAGTGTCTACAACATGTGATTTTAGGATTTTTTTTCCGTTAGCCGACTCCATGCACCACCAGATTATTAAGACCAGCGGCGCCCAGACGTTTTCTCTTGGAGGGCTAAAACTGAATCTTAATGGTTGGCCACGGGCCAAAAGCAAACAGTGTTTTCTATTGTTAAAATACAAAACAGTACAAGGATCCTTAGTTCCTTGAATCGACTGACTTCCTGCTCAAACTGTCACTCTGCCGCCATGCTCAGATAATGGAAAGTAATTAATTAGGACTGCTATGTATTGGAAGAGCATTTTTAGGTATTTTATTAAAAATTGTATATTGAGACACCTCAAGCAGAGGTCCATTCAGCACTGTTTGAAATCAGTAGACGTGTTATATGAAACAGGTGAGCATAGCACCCCACATTACATTAACCTTTAGCTTTACTTCAGCTGTTACGTTAAAAATGGATGACAAATAAAATATTCCTTTGGTATCTGACCATGGTGTAAGAACAGCAAGTGTGTTCGTGTGGAGAAAAATGTGCTCTGTGGTGGAAACATTGCTTCTCCACCTCCACTTGATCCAATACTTTTGTGTATTTAGGCATTTTGGTTTCTAGTCACATACATTACTTATGATTGCAGCAGCCATTGATTGTTGACAACAGAAACTAAAGTTTGAATCATTGACTAGATTGAAACTAAAGGGGTACACCAGTGATTTAGTGTTGAATTTCCATAAAGTCGAAAAAGAATGGTCAAAATCTGCATCTATATCTTGATTTTTAGTCCTAAGTGTGGGTCAAAGTCCAAAAACTGGATTCAGCATTTTCCATATTTTTAGACTTCTGCTGCTTGGTGAACACCTACATTTTTTAAACTCCTTGCTCCAGTTTGTAAGACAGGCTGTTTTTTTTTTTTAAACATACATAAATTTGTAGTTCAAGTCCAAGGTGAGATCACCCTGCTGTCATCATTAGGGTTATTTTTCAGACATTAGAAAGCTTCTCCAGAGCCACAGACAGACATTACAGAACTAGTTTCAGAGTTCCCTTTTAAAATAACTCCAGGAATGCTTGGAATATCATAAATTGGGGATATCTAACAGTTAAAGAGCATCCAGGGGAGTGCGAGGTCTGTAAATTTTAGATGCAGAGGCACTTGGGCCTCATAACCAAACAGGATAAGTCTACAGTCCATAGCTGCGTGGCACAGTTAGTGCATTCTCTGATTTAGCTGACTGGTATAGGTGAAATAATACTGAAATGAAACTATTCTTCATTTTTATTGGGGAACCGCAGGGTTTTCCTCGAGGACCTCTGATGGGTCCCCAGTCTCCACTCTGACCGTCACTCCAGCAGGAGGATGAAACACATTCACCAGATGTGCGAGGAACACACTCCACTGGCAGTTTTATCCACGCAGACGAATCTAACAGCCGTAAAAGGGTCAATACTTCGTGTTAGGTTATCAACACACCGAGCAGGGCTGATGGTTTTGTTCTACGAGGGTCCTGGATTAAAGCGTAACTGAATACAGGTGGGATTTCAGCTCACAGACACATGTGACAGCAAGATAAACATGGGTTTAAATACAAAAATGAGGAGATACACACAGGCCGTAGAGGGTGAGGTGGCACATAAAGCACACGCATACACACCTACCTTTGCTTTCACCCCACATCTGAAAGCAATTCTGGGGTCTGTGTGTGTGTGTGTGTGTGCGCGTGTGCGTGTGCGGTGGGAGGCCTGCCGGATTCCAGGGCGACCCCCCTCACCAGGATGGCGGAGGAAAGGGGAAGGAATGGAGGGCGGGCGGCGGGGAGGGTAGAGGTAGGTAAGCGTTTTGGGAAACGTGGAGGGAACAGCAATTAAAATCCCCTTTTCTCCGTCCTTTTGATGGAATTCCCGGCGGAGTCGACTCAAAGCGGGATTAATCACCAGCCCTCATCCCCCTGAAGCCTGCATCCCTCACTCCCTCTTTTCTCCTTCTTCCCTCTTTCTTTCTTTCTTTACAAGTATGTGTCATTTCCTCATTAATATCCTGGGAAAGGAAATCGAGGGCCCGGGCGAGGCAGCGTAAACTGCTTTTTCCTTCTCTGCGCCGAGCTTAAATAATTCTAACAAATGTTTAGTTGAAACTGTAAAGACCCGATCTCTCTGCTCACTTCAGTCAACTAATGCAACGATTATCACTGGATCTGGACTTAATAGACTATTGTAGCAAAGTTTACAGTATTGTCTTGACAATGATTTGTGTGTGTGAGGGTGTGTGTATATGTGATAATGACTTGTGTGCTCACACATGGGCATGGGCCAACCCTCTGACTCTTTCCCTTGTAGCTGAACGGCCTTGTTATCAATGTAAGCCATGCATTGTATTACAACCTGTAATTTAGTTTACATTGTGCTTGGGAAAGCAGTAAATTACACGGGTTTCTGCTCAAAATGAATAGCCAACCGCTCCACAGTTGAGACAAATGTCTTTGCTTTTGCTTCTCGAGGCAGAATTTTTTGCTAACCGTGCTCTGAAACATATAATTTTGTCCCAAACTCCTGGCTTTTAAAAGCAAAGTACAGTGAAATCTAATAAGGCACTTTGAAAAGGGGTTTTCTCCTGCTCTGTCAAATGAACGCTGGTTATTTAGCTTTCTCCACTCACTTTTTGGATAACGTTTCTGCTTTCTGCCCCTTTTGCACTCCCTCCTGTCCATCTGTCTTTCACGCTCTTTCTCTAAAACAAACATCCCAACAACCCGCAGGAAAACACTGTTTGGATGTGCATGCGTTTCATCACTTCCATTAATTGAGTGTGTGACTCACAGACTCTCTATTGATGTTTAATGGTATCAGTCATCTAGTTTTGGCACGAGAAGAAGAGACCCTGTTATTACGCAGCCTTAGTTTCTTAATAACTTGCACATTGTTGTTTCTCGATGTTATTCTCATTCCGGGAACCGAAAGGAGTGTGTACATATTTTGATATATTCTAAACTGTTATCATCTTCAGAATCGTTATTTATGTAGCTATAAAGTCAAATAATACGCAATAGATCTGGACTTAGTTGGACAGTATTTGCATAAATGTTGGAGTTCTCCTGAAGTGTGTGAATCATTTTGGGATTAAACTCGTCATCTTCTGGGATGTGAGGCTCAAAGATCAGACCATCAGCACCACGCAGTAAAAACAAGCCCTTCCTTCCTCTGACCTCATGTTAAAAAGGGTCAAATCCAAGTGTGTGCGTGAGCGTGTGTGTGCGTGTGTGTCCACTCTCCTGGTGTTAATTTGATAGACTGTTGAAGGTAATGGGAAAGAGACCCATTTGAAATGTATAACAATATCAGTTAGTACAAGATGGCAATTAACCACCACATTGAGTGAACTGTCATTAAGTCCAGAGTATAAACGCTGCTGGTGGTGGTGGGATAAAGATAGTCAGAGGAAAGTTTAACCTCTCAACTGAATCTCCTTAAACACTCTGAAGGTCTTGATTTCAATGGGGAAGGGTGATTTGTGCCGTAGTAAGTTTGAAGAAAGAATCCCAAAAATAGTTTAAGAGCAACAACGACTGGATGAATTTGCTGAATGAAGCCACACACAGAGATGGAGGCATTATTTCCTATAGTCATCCATGTCTGAGTGGTAAAATTCATGTGCATGTTTTTGCAATGTTAGACTTAAGTATCTGTTTTCCATTTTATCCATTTTCTATTCGCTGGCTGCTTTGAAAATCAAATACAGCTGCCTATAGTGTGTGCAGCTCATTTTTGTATGACATGAATCATTCAGGCCAAAATATGTACATGTGTACATAAAATATCAAAATCTGAGGCAGTTTTTTTCATCAAATCTGTCCCTCAGGGGGTGGATCATGTTTACTTTGCATGGATCTAGCAGCTACACTGAAACTTGAGGTGGAGATTGATGGTTCATGGTCTCCTGAGGATGAACCCAAATGATCTTGGTGGTCCTTTGATATTTCATCTCCGACTCTGAAGCCAAAAGCTGGAACATCTCAATGTCTAATGATCTAATTACTGTAAAATTAAGGGAACTTGTTTTTATTCCCCAGAGACTACATCATCATGTCTTTCACAGCTCCTTTTCTTTTGCTTTCCTAAACAACAACACATGCATGGCTCTCGTGTACCATCACTCAGTCTAGCTGCTGTTTTAGGAAACTGTAAATGCTTGTACATGGATGACAGTCCTCCTTTGATCTGCAGTGCAGCTCTGGCACATTTCCACCAGAATATGACAAGAAAACAGGCTACAGATGCTGTCATGCTGGAACACAGTTTGCTTGCAAATGACTGTATTCTGTTGTTATTAATGTTTTACACAAAGCCTGAACTTGTTTGGAATCGGGGTTGTTTTAGCACGACTGTGGCTTTGACCTCTGACACCCGACATGTCTCTTGTTCCACCATGTTTCCTGCCTGTATCCACTGAAAGATAAAGCAAAATCTCTCTCTCTGACTATGAATGAGTGCTGCTGGGTCCACACACCTCAAACTGCTCCAAGACCCCTTAAGTCTCCAGTCATGAGGACTCACCCAGCTGAAATCTACGTCACCCACTGTCTCAGCTGTCTCTCATTTATTTTCTCAACTGAGCTCCTCATCCTCCCATCCTTCCCTTCATCCATCTCGTAGGCTTGTGTGTGTATGATCCCCTCAGATGCTTAAAATCCGCTCTTCCTTATTCTGTCCTGCTGTATTTCCATCTTTATTTTCCTTTATCTAATCACTGCTATCCCTCTTTCAGTCTCCGTTATCCCCTCCTCCTCTCTCGTTCCATCCCTCTGTCCATGCTACCGATCCTAACTCTCACATTCAATCCTTTTCATCTCCGAGTTTCATTCTCAGCAAGCCCCCTCATCTGGATGTCTCTTTGTTATCCATCCATCCACCTCTCTATCAAGTCAAGTAATTTATTTCTTAAGCTTCACCAACAAACTAGCTCTGTGAAAATTGTTTTACAGATGAAAAAAAAAACACATTTTCATTCATCCATCCTTCCTTCCTTCAATCTCTCCATCCACGTCTTCATTCATCCATCCACGTCTCCTCGTTGTTTCACACTAAATATTTCCCCGCCTCAGTGAGTGCAGGTGCTTTCCATTACATCCACACACATGCACGCATGCAGCACGTGCATGCGCACAAACTTTAAAGCAGGGCTTCATCAGATCCAAACCGCAGGAAGGGAGATGGCGGATCAGAGATAAGCTAGCAGCGTGGAGCCGAGCATGTTCACTTGTGTGTGTGTCCTGCCATGGGAGCTTGACTCCTGGTGAGTTGGCGTTGGCTGGTACCAGCAGGCTGGTGGCTTTGATGTTATGACTTCGGTGTCTCGGGCTCGCTGGACTAAAAAACAGTGGAAATTACAGTGCAGCTACAGTAGATTTATTTTATTAGAGCTCAGTCAGTCTCTTAACAGAAACTGAAATGGAGGCCTGATAGCCCAGATATAATGTAAACCCTATGTGATCTGATTCACTCTTTCAGTGAAAGCTGCACCAATTGTGGCTCCAATCAAACCCTAAATCCTGGAGATAATAATATCTCTAGTGATGAAGCATGTTTTTGCCCTCACAGGCTGTCAATGAATATTCACAGACTGGATGATTACACCAAAAAAGGGGTGTCACATTGTCTCAGAGGATCCTGTACTGTGGAGCAGAGATGGTTTTAAGGCTTTTGGGACAGGTCCAAGTCAGCCTCACGTCCTAAACGACAAGTCAGCATTAAAATGTCATCGCATTTGAATATTTTCCTTTCAAAACTGTGTTGATAGTGGTTTTCACATAGTCCTGGTAATGTATTGGTCCAAAAATTAAATAGTTAAACTCTGTGCCTTAGAATAAACCTATGATCACCACCTGCTACACGTGCTCTGATTGTCATTTTGGATTTTCAGACTGGGACAAACAAACGTGGTGTAAATCGTCTTGATAAATGTCTGATGTAGTAGAAAGTGGCACAGCTCCGTTCCCTTTAGCAGGAACTGCTGGGGGATAGTCAGAGGAACAAGGGTCAGACATCAAACACATACATGCAGACACTGACGCCCGGGAGCTGCCCAGTTCAACTGTAATCTTGTCGGGTTGACCATGGAGCAGCTCCTCTGGAGCAGCTGGGGGTTCAGTATTTTGCTTTGGGCCAGTGAGTTTTTGTAGAGGCAGAAGAGAAGGGCAACGCTTGACATTATGAAGGAGAGGAGAGCATGTCTTCTTCATTTCCTTTTCCTGGACCTCTGTGCCTCACCTGACTGCTTCTGCTCAGGGTTTGACGGCCAGTTATAAGATTCAGAACGCTAACATTCTGTTTTTACACCCTCAGCTCCGAGGCCAACCCTCTGACAGTCATATGTCAACCATGTTTCCTCAGTGAATCAGAGCTTTCTCTCTGTGTAGCTTTATTTAACATGCCCTTATAGTAACGTGTTTACTCTAGTCAGTTATCAAATTAAAATCTGCAAGGTGATTCAATAAAGTGACACATCTCCAAATAATACATTCAGTATTGTTAAGGTGTTAACATTGCTGTTTTAACATGAAAATAACAAAAACCTGAAAACACGACACGCAGCTCATTCCAGGCTGAAGAGCTGCACGTTTGTAATCATATCTTCATAAATGGAGCAGATAGCATCACAGGGAAAGAGCTGGGGGTGGAAATGAGATGCTGATAGGGTAACAGCATTACCACAGATCCACACACACACACACACACACACACACACACACACACACCTGTGATGGTATTCCCCTGGTGGATCAGGTAACATGCTGTAAATTAGCCAGTGATCCATGCTGGCAGTTAAACGGGGCAAACTCAGCTCAAATTTGTGTCAAGGCATTTCACAAGTGCCCACTTTCATTAAAGGTTTTCTCTGCAGCAAAACATTTTCCTCCCTTGTGATTCAATGATACTGATCTAAAACTCAAAAATAAAACCATCTGTTTATGCACATTGTGCAAGCAGTTTTGCCCATAAGCATTTTTACATGATAAAATCTGAACCCTACAATTTTTTTTTATTATTGTGCATTATTAAGACCCTATCATACTGTAAGAATCTGAAACTATCAGATTGATAATAATACCAAACTAAACGCTTTGGCAGTGTTTATATAAAGACCTAATTTTAGCTTTCGCTGCTAAATCAACACAAGACAGAAGTATATTTAGGTATGGTTTCCCATGTAACACACCCACATGTGTGCGTGCACACACACACACACACACACACACACACAGTCCTTTGCTTTGGCATGGCTTTTATATCCGGCCGCGATTTACGTCTGTTTTGATTGGCCTTCAGAGCAGAGTAAGCCGGGTTTGGAGGTGGAGAAGAGGAATGTGTCCACACAACACACACACACACACACACCAATTTATTTTTGCATCACTTTCACATCTCTGAAAACACACACACACCCGCACCTCAAAAACACAGACCCTGTCTTTCTTTCTCTCCCTGACGCACTCACGCAGACTAAAACACATCCGTTAACTTAATCTCATATCAGAAACTAAATCACACATACATACGCTGACACACACATACACACACATACACACATACATACGCTGACACACAGCAGGCAGGAATGTGTTGTTGTTACGGTGGAGCTGTGGAGGTGCTCAGTACTCAGCACCTCCACACCGATAAGACTGCAGCTATCTGATAGAGAAGAATGCAGATGGAGAGAGAGAAAGGAAAGTGCATGGATGGATGGATGGATGGATGGATGGATGGATGGATGGATGGAGGGAGGACAGACGGTGAGAAAGTGGAGGGAGAGAGACAGGAAGCTAAAAGACGGGACAGGACAGGGGGATTAAATGGCAGATACGCTGAATCAGATTTCACACTTTGAACTCGTGAATCGCGTTGCCTATTCCAGAAGTCGGCCATTTTTCCCGTTAACACCTCAGCGACAAATGTGTGTGTGACATTTTGTGTGTGCACAACCAAACAGGTGACTTACTGTTTTAGAAAATGGTGGGTGAAGACCTGTCAAGTCCATCATTTTGTCTGACTTTCTGATACTTGTGCAGACAAATGTTTTCAAAGTCTCAGCTCTCCCACTAATAAACCAAATGCTATCAGAGACGATACGCTGCAGGGTGAAATGCAGAATGACTTAGTGAAAGAAACCCAGAGTTTAGACCATTTTTTCTGTTTTACAGCAAAAACACCCATTTTTTAACTCATCCCGTAAGTGAGTACCACACTTTCAAAGCACTGGTGAAGTTATATGCCTGTCAAAGCGATATTTACTGTGACATGTACATGGTCTCAAACTCTTCACACACACTCAACGATCATTTCTTTTGCTACAAGTTAGGTTGAACTGCATATTAAATCTCTTATGTTGCTAAGCGTCTGCTTTCATAGTATCATGAGAGGGACATTACCAAATCATCCTTGCTGAAACATTGATTCTGACAGCCGTTAACGCTTGACGCAGAGGCACAAAACCTTCACGTTTCTGGGTGAAGCTCCGTGTGTGAAATCTGTGTATTAAAAACCAAAATAAGCATCATGAAGAGAAAAGGAGACAAAGACAGACGACAAAAGTTGTGAAATCTTGTGTTAAGACTTTGTTTTGGACCAGGCAGCTCAGTGGTTCTCTCTCAGCCGTCACCTGGTTATTTATAGACCCTATTAGACATCTGGCTTCCAATCAGTCTCCAGCCTCCTTCCCTGCCTCCTTTTACAATTTATCCTTTCATCCTTCTTTCCTCCTCTCCCTCCATTTGTATCAGGACCTTTGACCCTTCCTTGTTAGGGAGGAAAAGGAAGAGGTTAACCTCTGCACTGAATACACACACACACATGCCCTCACACACACGCATGCAATTTCAGAATTTCAGTGTCCTACAGCCTTTACGAAAGGCTGGTGTGGAGGTCAGGTCTGTAAATCTAAATGCAGATAATTAGCTTTCACTTTAAATTAAGAGAAGATGACACAGATTTATACAAATGGATTCTCCTCTAATTGAACCATGCTGGGTTAATTGAGGTCAGTGGACACTGATATCAAATATATTTCTTCCATAAATAAATAGATGAATAAGATTTGAGCATGTTCAAGGCTGTAATGGAAGCCACACACACACACACACACACACACTATTGTTTTAAATAGAGTGTAACCAGCATATTCTTATTTTCCGTCCTTGTCGTCGTTTTGGACACCCACTCCCTCGTTTACTCAGCTCTGTTTCTTTCCTGTCAGACAAAGGATAGTAAATGTAGTTATTGGGAACTTTGTGTGTGTGTTTAGCAGCTTTTTCTAGCAACTGGGGGCTTCTGCTGCCCCTGTGAAGAAAAATATTTTACTTGGGTATCTGCCATTCAGAACAACCTTTAAATATCTCTCTCACTTTCTCATTGTCTCTACGTCTCTTGTTTATCTCGCTCAGACTCTGAAGTACTCATTGCAAGATATTTTTTTTTATTATTCAAAACATCAACAAAACTGCCCCAAAAAGTGCAAGAAGTAACTTGGCAACATATCGTCTCGCTATTCATGCTGTGAGGAAAAGAAAGAAAGTATCCAGAGAATGGCTATTCATGTTTAGAACTGGCCGTGACACACAAACACACACAGAGACCTGTTTCATGTCTTACTGTCTGGAGATAAATGCTGTTGGACCTGTCAGTAAATAGCTTAGAGCTGTGGTACAACACAAGCATTAAAACACTCACACACACACACACACACACACTCACACACACACAAAGGGTCAGCTGTGCATATGTGCTGCTGCCCAATCAGTAGTTTAATCACAGAGGTTAGAGTTTAATGAGTTATTATTACTCGACCCTAAATGACACAAACACATGGCTGTGCAGCCGTTTATACACAGTGTGTACTGTATGTGCTCAAGACCTGCAGCTACAGCATTTAAGAACTGTACTGCAAGGCTTTCTGAGCTGTTTCCTGCTCATTAAAGCTGTGCTTGTAGAACAGGACAATGGAGAAATGTTAAAGGGTCAGTCCACCCAAATCACACGTGGCATAGGCAGGCATTTTTTTTTTTTTTTATGAAGGTTTTCAGATATCCAGGGTTGAGACTTCTGTTGCAACCCCAAGACAATGAGGGTGATCGGAATTTCCTTTGTTACGCTCAAGTTGCATTTTGAGTCAAAGAAATGCGAAAATTGTCCACAGCAAGATCTAGAGATTATCCTGAGTGACCGAGAAAGGAAGAAAGGAAGAAAAAAGAAAGTAAACATAGATCTGTGTAACTCAAATCAACCGGTAAAAGATCATTTTAGTGGCTTTTCTCTCAGGTTTTTTCAAACACGCTTTAAGGGTATCGCTAACTGAGCCTGTCCGCAGACATTTGGATCTGCCTGGACAAAATAAGCTTCTTTAACACACCACCAGGCTCCTGGTTTGGTGGTGTGTGTGTGTGTGTGTGTGTGTGTGTGTGTGTGTGTGTGTGTGTGTGTGTGTGTGTGTCTTTGTGTGCGCGTGTGTGTCAGTGTGATATTCTAGTAAATGAGACCATCAATCAAACACAACATGGGAAGCAGCAAGAGAAAAAAAAAAATCCTCGCAATGAAACAAAGGCGCTGGAGCAACATATGGCATTATTTAACTGCCCATTCAGAAACACAAGTGTGTGTCTGTGTGTGTGTACTCGTGTTACTAGGTTTGAAAAAAAGCATTATTTGACTCTTAGTTGTGTACTTTCAGGGGACCGGGTTTTATTAGAGACCTGGGGGCTTTTTTTGACCTGTCATCATAATGTAAAGAGTCCATTCAGAGTCACTTCTAACTGAAACTGGGCAAGTCGGACCAGGGAGTTTAAAGTAGGACTAAAGTTGGTCTGGTGGTATTAAGGTTAAACTTTTGTCTAGAGTTAAACTAGCAAGACTAAAGTAAAGAGCAAAACTTAAAGGTGGAAGGAGAGCTTGAGCGATCACTGGGAAACAGTTGTTTTCCTATTGTACAGCATCTCTGGCACATGCTCCTGCCTTGCAATGATTTTTAAATTTCATGGTGTTTTTAGGTGAGGAGAAAGCTTCAAAAGTTTGACAGTTTGCCAAGTATACATTGTATACAAGTGAACGGATCAGTGTGAGCAGCTACTCAGAGCACTTAGTCCAGAATTAAACTCAAGGACTTACACCTGGTGGACAACAATGACAGCCAAACTCAGGACTACAGCTAGCTGGACTTCAGTGTGTAACTAAAGTAGAAAAAGGATTCAAAGATGGACTCCAATTAGTAGAATTAGACAAGTTGGCCTAGAATGAGAGCTAAAGTAGGGACTAAAGTTTGAGTAATGAGATGAGAGGGAGGACAAAGAAGGGGACGTATTGGTCAGGGTTTTTCCCCTGAATATGCTTCAAATGTGGTTTGTTGTCATTACACATAGGCATAATTATGTGTGTGAGTGAGTCTGTGTGTGTGTGTTCAGAGCGACAGAGGGATGTTATGATAGCCCTCTTTAGAAGTTGGCGTCCTCGTCCCTCACTATGCCTCTATGTCTCTCTCTCACTCACACACACACACACACACGGAGGCAGTGCGTACGCAGTGTATGGGGAGATAATAGCTTTGCAGGGGCCACAGTAGAGCTTAGCCAAAGATCTGTCTGGGTAAAAGATCCATTAAACCTCTCTCTCTCTCTCTCTCTCTCACATATACACATGAGGACATGGTTCACTGACGTACAAAAAATGCAGAATTAGACACCTACAATAATACCAGTTCAAAGCCTGAAGTGCACACACACACATACACACAAGTTTCATTACTTTTCAGGACATTACATAGACTTACATTCATTTCCTGGAGACTTACTCTTACCTTAACCCAAGTCGTCACCCTGAAATTTCATGATTTACATTATGGGGACCTGCATTTTGTCCCCCCAAACCCCCACATTCTTACTGTGTAAGCAGATTTATGTCCCCACAACGTGAGTAATACATACACACAAACACACACAGAGTCTTGTTTCCATCATTTTTGGAGATATTACATTGACACATTCATTTCCTGGAGACTTAACTTAAACCTAAACCCAAACCAAAACCAGAGTTTACCCTAATCTTAACCCTAATAAAGTCCAGAGATTTCATGATTTACATTACAGGAACCCATAAGGAAGACAAGTCCCCACAGTGTGACTGTGTAAACGTATTTATTTCCCCCTAATGTGAGTAATACATGAACACACACACCCCCACATAGTTGCCAGCATACACACACATCTCTATAGCATGAACCATTAATGTGCCATCAGATATCAGACCATTCAACCAGATGAGGCCCAGTGAGAAGAGAAGTCCAAACTTTCCACCAATTATTCTCCAATCTGCCCATTGCTGGGATGGAGGAGGAGAAGACCAGAAGAAAATACTGGAGAAGAAGAGTCATTCCCAGAGTCAAATACTGCTGCTTTCTCACGCCCCTCAGCGTCTCATACAGATACACAGGGCACCCTTTAGCGTCGGTATGACACACACCAGGCTTTCAGTTAACTGTAAACCCTTCTGCGGTGGCATTAGACGCCCAGAGCAACTGTTTCGGCCGTCCAACACGTTTTCCTCTCAGCAACGCACAAAGCCTTCCTGCCAGAAAGCCTTTCTAACATGTGGGTAATGTTGTGAAATGGCCGCAGGTTGGTTACGTTTAGACGCCAGATCTACTGGTTAGGTTCAGGAAACGATCGTTCACTTTTGGTTTCTCACGGGACACGAACCCCGGTCTCCTGGGTTAAAGTTGTTTTTCACCATTTGAGGCATACATCATGTTCTTGTTGCGCCCTCTTCTTCTGCAGTTGTATAATGGCATCCGACTGAACAATTAGCAGCGCCAGCTTGCAACAACAACATTGTGTCTGCAAATTATTACACCATATTCAGCTAATTTCAGAAGAATGATTGCAATTAGTGGATTTCCTCTGGAAAGCAGAATGGATTTGTGTGGTGCTTTGAGTGAAGTTCAGCTTTTGGTGAACTGACATACAAACTCTATAAGGCTGTCACTCAAATTCAAAGCCTCAAGCAAATGACAACTAATGTGTCATTTGCTTGAATTAAATGGAATCTAACCCATGCAGAAAAATCCTAAAATATGTCATGGAGTTAGCATTTCCCTGCTAAGCTAACATTGCTGCAAAGCAGTTGCTTTTTACAAGGTTGACTTCCCTCTTTATCCACAATTCTTCCATCCATGATTGCTTCCTCCCTTTATTTCTTTCATTGTTTGGTATCATGATTATACTTTTAGCATGGCTCACTGGTTTGTGTTAGTGAAGAGAACAACAGCCGATAGACAAGTTCGCACTATCACCTTTAAAGGTGGTGACAGATCAATGCTGTGTTCACTTGTTGTTTCTGCTGCCATCTTAGCAGTCAAATACACAGTTATTGCAGGTTTAAGGTTAAGAAAACATTACCATCATGGATAAATACTCTAAAAAGACAGCAATTATACATAATTGTTGCTATAACTCAACATAAATTGTCAGCCATTTCTACCAAAAGAGCACGTAACATCCTGCACTGGCACCAAACGTTCACACTGGATGTAAAACATGTCCTCCGTTATTATCCAATACAAATGTAACTCCTAGGGAGACTGGGTATGTTTTTGTCTTATGCATGTGTGAGAGAGACTTGGTCAACAGAGAGGAAATTCCATGTGACAGCATGATATTAATGCGTGCCTCGTTGCCCGCGTGTGTGTGCGTGTGCATGAATGTGTGTGAGCAGCGAAGCGTGAAGCTGCAACTCCGGTCACTCGCCCACAGAAAGATGGTAATTAGTAGCACACTGTCTCTCAGCTCGTAAAAATACAGCGACTGGGACGAGAGAAATAAAGAGAGAGTTACATGGAGAGAAGGATGATGGGATAATGGGAAGGAAGAGGGAAATAAAAAGGAGAATGTGACGATGAGAGGCAGAATGACAGGAAGAGAGAGAGAGGAAGTTTGAGAGGCTAAAAGCAGAGACAATGAGATGGAGGGTTGAAAAGGGCACCCGAGGGATGGCAACAGAGAGAGTGAGGAAAGAAGGAAAGAGAGGGAAAGAGTGGCAGTAGTTATGTGGTGCGAGAAGTCCTGCATTAGCCAACTCTGCTCACTTCACAAATGCTTAATGTCTCATTTTGTAAAGCACGCTGCGTGTTTTTGGTTTTTTTTACGCTTAATTCACTAACACACAGTGGAGACTGCGGGAGAAAATGCCCAAGAAGGGATCAGGATTCAAAGATCCTGAGCAAAATTTCAAACCCTCAACCTCAAAAGTTAATGACATACATCTTATCCCAATGAGCCCAAACAAAGCCGTCAGAGAGTGGTTTCGTACACTCATAAGCGGTGGTTTGTGTAAGGAAAAAGGACGATCACTCCTTCAGTTTGAGTGTTTCAGTGTGTTGTTTTTGTGGTGGTGATTTTTTTTTTTTTTACGTTATTTGTTTGCCCAAACTCTCATTGCTGTCAGAGACTGAACTTTTCCAAATGACCGCTTATTTTTTTGTCTCCTAACCTCATTGAAAGAATTGTTAGTCTCCATTTTCTCCATTTTAGCCAATTAGCAAACCTTGAAATCACCCGAAGATATAAAACTGACATGGATGCATTCATGTTGTTTTTCACATTTTCACATTAGACTTTCTTGAATTATGCCACGGAGGGGAAGCTGGGATTCTACATATATCCACAGGATTGACATGTATTTGTTTTTGCCAAAGCGACTGGCAGTATGTGTTTAAATGGAAGCTTGGATAAATGGCTAATAGAACAGACTCTTCCAGTGAATGTGTCAATTACGATTAAAATCCAAAGAGAAAGATCATCGGATGTAGATCCAACTGTGAGGTGATTTTGACGTTGTGGCTGCTCGCACACACTGGCCCAAGAGGCATTTTTCCCATACACAATCATTAGATGAGGAGCAACAATAATACGGCGAGTCATTTTAACCTGAGTGCCAAAAACACCCAAAATGACCAAAAATTGGAAAATCTAGAAGTCCGGTGATTATTTTACCCCATTCATATGTGATGGGAGCCAAAAGAAAGTCAACAGGCTCTACAAGAAATGGACTCCAGTGCACATGCTGTATGGGCCCAGAAGTTCTGCAGCATGAGTAAACCTGGGGGGCTTTTTCGGCATATGAGCCCACTGAGCAATGGGGCGCCATCTTTTCTTTTCTTTTTCTTAATAGCTATATCCATGATCCGCACATCAGACAGAGTTACTTACACACAAAGTTCCTGGGACGTGGATTTTCTGTTTAATTTACCTATTTGGTGATGAAAATGTAGATATATAATCATCCATTTTTAACAGAAGACATTTTCGACGACATTGAACCACTAAGGGGGGGAACAGTAACAGGACAATGGAATAAAACAGTTGTTTTTAGAGTGATGAAAATGAGATCAGTCTGACTCATGTGTGGCTCTTTCTCCTCAGTATCTTCCTTTTCTTTGTTTTACTCTGTCCGTCCCTCTCTCTGTTTATGTCCTATACAGTATGTACTGTATTCTGTCTCCTTTATTCATTCAGTGGATACGCAACACATGGAGACAAAGCAACACCAGATGTTTCCGCAAAACCATTATTTTTTTTCTGTTTTTCTATGGATTTAGATGTGCTCTCCTGTCCTCATGGTTATTCTCTGCTCAAGCTCATTAATTCTCTCACATTTTATCCTGGAGTTGAATGCTGTTTGGTTGGCTCACAGGGTCACGACCTCCGAATCCAATGTAGCTTTACTGTACGTGACATGATCCCCATGGCATCATTGCTAGCAGCTCTCTTTATAACAGAGCCATAGATGAGTTGTATGCAGGGGCATGAACAGCCAGTCATCTGAACACATGTGAAATTGATTAAGAGGCATGTTGCCATAGGTGTAACTTCATGGGGAGACAGGCAGACCTGCCACTCCCAACAAATTCATAAATAATTTGTTCCCTTTTATTTATCACAAGTGTTCAGGCTCAGTCTTAGCTCTCCTCAAATGTATGTGAGAGAGAAACAGAGAGAGGCTGCAGTCAGTGGTTCACATGTCAAATGAATTCACTCATTTTGACGTGCCGCAACGCAGCAGACAGGTAAGAACAGTCCTCATTTTTCCATTTGAAAGCTGTGCATTTAGAAACATTCAGTCAGAAATAAGGCATCGCTACCTCCTAAATAGAGGTAAAAGAACAGAGTACACCACTAACCTAACCCTAGTTTTCTTTTTGCTATGAAAAGTTAGCAGCATTTTGCCAGATTTTGTCATTTAAGGACACTTGTGTTGATTGCTTCTCCATTAATGTCATTTTTAAAGCCTAGTTAGCCTTGTTAGCTTGTTTTTACAGGCTAGTCAGCCTAATGACAGCTAGCTAACATCTAGCTAACACCAGATGAATGGCAGGCTAAGAGCAATTGCAAGTGAAAAAACATCATAAAAACAATGACTTTTTCCACATTACGACATATGAACAAATTTGATAGTACACAACTCTTTTAGTTAACAGCCTTATCTAAGCTAAAAACTTAATGCTGTGTTAAATAAACACAAAGTCTGTTGCAGTCATTGGATGTGTTACATTAGCTTCAGGTTTACGTTAGCCTAGCAAGCCTTGGGGTTGTTAGCCAAACAACAGGATATAATTATTGTCTTAACAAAATGAATAACTGGGACATCTTGTTTAATATTTCAGTGATATTTAATGGGCCCGAGAGCAGCCAGTATCCTGTTGAAGTTCTTCTTTGAGTTTACAGTGTTAGTCATGTGGTGCTAAACCTGTCGTCTTAGCAGCTTTGTTGATGCTTGTGTAACATCTTTTACACAAAGGCAAAATAAACATGAGTATTGTTAGCGTTAATATGTATTGATAAAATTGTACTTTTGGCACCAATATTTCCAACATTTGAATGTACTGTATGTTGTGGTAGCTACTCAGCAATATGTGGATATTCCCAAATGCTAATGCTTTCAGTTTGGGATGTGTTTGTGTGGGTACATCTTCTCACTGCTACACCCCTGCATGTAAGGTCTTGGTGATAACAACCAGATCCAAGTGTGGGCGGCTGAAATGGGTTTTCTCCACACAGAAGCTAGACTTAGTCTCCCTGACTGGCTGCTCACTCCTGTGCCTCCCTGGGCATGACCAGCAGGGAGGAAACCTCAGGGCAGACCCAGGAAGCTCAAGAGGGATTTAATTTCCCTGTATGCCACGGGGAGCCCGGGATCCCCCGGGGGGAGCTGGAGTTAGTTGCTTTGGTACAATACTGTGCTGGCCTGCTTGCCCTGCTGCAGCCATCGATCTGACACCAAAGTGAAAGCAGTTTCACAGCAGCTTAATTTTCCTCCTTCAATAGTGAGGGAGACTGTGTGAGGGAGATTTTCAATAACTGCACTTCTGATGAATTTCCCAAAAAAGAAAATGAGATGAGAATTTGAGGATGGATGGAGAGAATATTTAAAAAGGAGATATTGAATTAAGAAAAGGCTCATACATTTCTCTGAAGCTGTCTTTGTGCGTATGACTCACACTCATTCACACACACGGCTAAATTAGACACTGCTCACCCTGTATGTATGTGTGTGTGTGTGTGTGTGTGTGTGTGTGTGCGCGTGTTCAACAAACACCTAATTTTACAGCGTGATTTCGAATGTAAAATGTAAACAACTGAAGGAAGATGGTTCAGTTTTTCACGCTGTGATAACTGATAAGTGATGTTTTTCTCCTCCTCAGCTCTCAATGTGTGCTTCAGCAAGAAACTGAACAAGCCCGGCCGCACAGACACGAACACTAGAAGACTGGCATCTGTGAGGTACGAATATACATGACGGACTGACCATGAATCAATTCCAGTTGTACCTGAAAATGAGCCTGCATGCTCAGCAGACCCCTCTTGCATGAAAAGAGATAGACACACATATTAAAACATATTACAAATTAGACAAAAGATGGTTTTTCTGAAAGCTTTGTTGATTTTATATTTAACGTTACCGTACATTTGTTTATAAGAGGATCTTCAGAATATTCCAGGATTAAACTGAACAAAAGTCTATCTCCGGTGGGTTTCTAGCTGGTAGGAAAACTGATATTTTAATTAACTTGCGCCCCAGAATGAGACACTGAATTAGTCAGTTTGGGTTCCAGGCATTACAATATTTATGAACTTTCCACAGTTCATTATAGACCCTGCTGAGGAAAAAGCTTTTCAATTTTTTTGACATCTGCACCAAAATTCTTCAAATGAACTGAATTAATTTCACTGGACGCTGATTTAATGAGAAGTGAAATTATTTTATTGCCATAACTGCAAATTGATGACTCTCCTCTTATTTTAGAAAAGTTTTCCTTTCTACCAATAGAGGGCAGCAGCACTGCTGCAACTTGCAGAAGGACGCACACTCACTGCTGCACTGTCTGTCCCGAAGGAAAGGAAAGTGTGGAAGTCAGTGCAGTGAATGAGAGAAGCTGCAGGATGAGCAGTTTATACCAAATGTTTAAAAGTGGTCATGCAATCTTATCGTTCACCTTAAATCTTTGCTTCTAGCAATTAAAACTACATAAAAAAAAAGTCTAAAACCAAATTCTGCTGTTGTTGCAAATCACCGTGGATCATTTGCAGAAGAAGACGAATGAAGTTTAATTACTTCTTCGCCAAACTCTGATCTATCAGACAGCCTTTTTGTGTGAGCCGCTGCTGAAGCATGCACAAGTGAAGTTAACGCACAAAGACTCCTCAGCCATGATGCATAGGACTGTTTGGAGAGATGCCTCATAAAAGACAAGCCTTCAAAACCAACATATGATCACAAAGTAATTCATTAAGATGATTTATGGGCCACGACAAAAGGGGACGAGCTGCCGGGAAATGAGCTAAAATATGTTCTGTAATGCATCACTGCTGCCATGGACTGAGCGTTTGGAGTTTTATTCCTCTGTGTGGGAAAGTAGACGAGTTTGCACAGTGTTTCTGCGGGGAAGATAAGGGACGAGTGAAAGTTTGTGGAGCGCTCTCACTCTCTTTTCTGGTGACATCAACAGAGAGAGAGAGAGAGAGAGAGAGAGAGAGAGAGAGAGAGAGAGAGAGAGGATTTTGGGGGAAACCTAAGTACAAATCTGTCTGCCTCTCTCACTCTCACAACCTCCAGGCGTACCAGTCTGTGTTGCGCCCTCGCTCTCTCAACTTTTTTTTTTTCTGATTACAACTCCTCTGCAACTCTTACTTTGTGTTTCTGGCAGCGGAGGGATGTTCTGTGGAAGGAGGTTACACCCGAGCTGAACATTTTCACCTTGGAAAGTTTAGGAGTCAGGCTGATAGCTTCGCCTCGGAGACTCTGTGAATGGGGAGCGTTTGGGGAGACTTTTACGCATCGAGCCGAGTGACGCGCGGTGAGATGTTTTAAAAGAAAACTTGTTCTTGGCAAGTGTCACAACCAAATCCTCATTTTCACCCTGTTCTTCAATGGCAAGGGAGCGTTTTAAGGAGATTCTGACTGATCGAGTATCTTGAGAGAAACTTTGGTGAACTTCTGCAACTTCAGCGAACTTGATTTCGGCTCCCATCACTTTTTTTTTTTTAATTCTACCACACACTTGAACGGCCCCTCTTGACCTTTTTCGGGATCCTTACTTCCACAACGACAACTTTTCCCCCCGCGGATTTTCAACTAACTTGGCTTTGGAAGTACTTTGAGTGGATACCATGCCTCCGATCGGGCCGGAGAAGCGTGCTGCGCGTTGCCGGGTTTGGGCTCTGGCTTTTGCGCTTGTGGTGTGCGCTGCTTCGGTGACCGGATGCCCACACAAGTGCAGCTGCTCCGGGTCGCATGTGGACTGCCAGGGTCTGGGTTTGAAGACTGTGCCTAAAGGAATACCGAGGAATGCCGAGCGCCTGTAAGTCAAATCTTAATGGCAGTTGAAGCAGATCTTATTGTTCTGTGTTAAATGTCATCACAGTGTGCCCCGTGGCCCTGTGGTGCGCGTTTCTCTCATAATCCCGTAATATTTCCGGAGGGATAAAAGTGAAATTTGTGCAGCATGCTGCAGTACAGAAAACTTCATATAGGTGCGTTTGCACAGGGCTGAGTTGTGAGAGGCGATGGAGAGATGTTGAAACCTAAAAACAGTTTTGATTGGACATTTCAAACTATACGTCTCGGTGACAAGGTGCGTTTTTAAAGCCGACCTGAATTGACTGACTCAATGAATTGATAGAGTATTGTTGCCGATTTCTTGTAAATTAGTCATATCGTTGGATCGGGGCTGCTACTGAGTGGTTCAATTGAAGCGCGTCTAAACTCTGACCTGGAGTCAGTGATCATTGTAAGACAAACAATAAATTTTATGCCCAGAGCAGCACTCATGAACTGTTTTACTTTGCATTAGAAGAATCTGTCTGACTGGTTAAATCAGGTCATACAGATGAATAACTTTATCAGGTTGTTGCCATGAATTAGAAAAACTTTGCTTCAATAAGTGAGTTTAATTTGATAAAATGTGAGTTTAGGTTGGTGCTGGCTTTTCAATTTTTTAGAGTTATTTAAGGTCAATATGGGTGATTGATGACAAAACAACACCCTACCACTATATTATTACCTGTATACGTATGCAATAATGGGTAGTTTCCTGGGAAAAGTTACTAGTATAGCTCCTGGCTGAAAGTATGGACTGCAGCCGCTTTGGTTATACACTTGGTGGTGCACATGAAACTGCCCTAAAATTCACCAGTGACCCCAGTGAATGGAGGCAGTAAAGAAAACAGTCCTGACGCAGCTTTTAGAGTGAGCATTTAAGTTTTTAAACAGGTCAAAACGAAAGGTGAGAAGAAGCAATGAGCTCCTTAAACCTTTTTATATTCCTCTGCGCTCCCTTCGCAGTAAGACTTTCCAAAGGCTTTCACAGGTTCCTGAAGTTGACCTGGATCCTCAGTGATTTGTGTAAAATCCTAAACAATGATTTAACTCTTAAGGAATTGTTTCCAGTGCTTTTTTCCAACCTGATGACAGTTAGTTTCAAATGATATTCATTCCTGAGGCAGAGACAGACCTCTGACAGACGCTGCCGCCACCTCTAGCCTGATCTTGACACGTATACACCCCTGCAGCCACACACATGCCCTCTCAAACACACACCTATGCCGCTAAGGTATGGAAGCGATTATGCATGATAACGGAGCAGCCTAAAGCTCCGCAGGGGATCAACAACAGACCTAACCCTGAGACAACAAACACAATCAGTAGGCTGGCAAGGGAAATGGGGGGCTGTGTTTGTGGATGTGTGTGGCGGGGGGGGGGTTAGCATTTCTACTTTTACATGAGCGTGTTTAAATGTGTATATCTGAGTCTGCATGTTTGCGCTGGCTCGTGTGACGGTGTGTCTTGCGTCCATATGTGTGAGTGTGAACAAGGAAAGCCATACCTCTTCCATCCCACAGGGCTGTTGTGACCTCCCAGGACCTGTTGGCTTTTACACAGCAATCCCCCGAAGACATTTACACCCTAGGAAAATAAATAATTAGAGCGGGCTGTGATGGGAAGGTGGGATAAGGGGGTCCCCCGCCTCTCGCTGGGGTCCCCCGGGTGGAATATTTGGGGTAGCAGTGCCCCCTCCCTCCCCTTTCACTCCAGAAACTATGTGTTTATGTTTCCCTGATTTATCCAGGTCAGTGTTTCAGCTGTGACTTTGGCCCGGAGTTGCTCTTTTCATCGTTCTCTCCTCCTGCCTTCTTCTTTGTCTCTCTCTGCAGATATATTTGAGGGAGTCTAAGATGGGAAACATTAAAATGGATGAGATTCCAGTTCTAAAGGTTATGGCAGATGGGAAAAATTTTTAGAAAAGAGAGATGAGCATTATTGCCCTGAGCAGGGATTTGGGTTTGACAACTGGGAAGAAGTCCATGTGGACAGCTGAGTCTAGTAACAGAAGTGCCAAGTTTGTTAAGTTGTGAGTAAAAACGCCTCATTTGCAGCAAAGCTTTCTCTCACTGATTTTTGATATTTCCTTACCTTTAACATTCAGTGCTTTTAAAATGATCATACCATGTTAGAGATTCACATGCTAAATGATTTTCTAAGACTTGTTTCCCCCCTTTATCTTGTGTCCTGAGAGAGAAAAGACAGATTTACTATGCCAAAGTCAATATTCTGATATAAAGGAGCAGTTTTTATGGCGCTGAAAACTGGCAATCAACATCAAAATCAACTCATGAATATATTTAAATTTATTGAATCTGTTATTTCAGAAGTTTCCTGGCAGCAAGATGTTCCATTTGGTCAAAGTTGCAATGTCACACTGTTGAGGTAACTGGCTGGACATTGGTATGCATCAATTTGGACAGCGGAACGGTGCACGAGGACACATGGGTTTATAAGAATACTCCAGTAACAAAAAAAACAAACTGTTTTCATGATTAGATCCTCACACCTCGAAGGCTTTTAAGAAAAGCTTGCTTCTTTCACGGAGGTCGAAGTCTGCTCGGATTCACAACACGTACAATGGATTCCCATGATGGCCAAAAGTCACGGTAAAGAAGGACCAATTAAAAAGCCCATGGAAACTTCAGAAACTTCAAATCACTATTGTACAGGACCATAATAGCTACTCTGCCGTTAGTCTGCATGATCAGTGTGTTGCAAACACTCTTGTTTTGGACATAATATTGCTAAATACAGTTTCCAGTGTGGTTAGCTGTTTACCTTCGTCACAGGCAGCTCTGTTTGCTTATGTTGATCGTGAATGGAAAACAACACAGGACGCTGATGCACTCTACATTTAACCCCCCTGTTACACATTCTCATGGTGATCCATCCGTCTGATTGTGACATTTGGTTGTGTCTCATGCAGAATTGTTGGTCGATCCGCAAACTAAAATGGCAAACACTTCTTCAGAGAATCGCCGTTTTGCGGATAAGTTGAAATAATGACGTTCAGAGACGTCCGGAGAGAAGAGGAGGTACAGAATACTCTGCAGCGAAGCCACAAGACATGTGGTGTTGGAGTAAAAGACATTACTCTCGCCTTATCTTCAGTGGAAAATCTTTTTCGGCTACTAGTTGACTGCTCCTTTTATCGCTCTCCTGGGCCACATGTACAGAATCAAACAAATTCAGACAGACTCTGTGGAGGTCACTGAAGACAAGTGTAGAAAATCACTGCGCAGTGAAGAAGAACATGACACAGATTGGGGGGAAATCCGGCACAAGAAAAAAGTTAAGTACATGATGAAATAGCTTTCGGACACACCGATGTGCAACACTGAAGAAGTCGACAATGGCAAACTTTTTCTTTGAATGGCCAAGGCTGCCTAGAGGGGAGGAAGTCAATCAAAATGGAAAATGGTTGGCACTGTAAAATTTGTAAAATCACCAGTGTGGTCCTTTAAGCTTTAGAGTTAGTCCCCACTTACTCTCTTTATTACACACAGTATATAACTTGGAACCCAGTTCACTTCCACCGCCTCCACAAGTAAAGGTTGGGAGCCGTATTCAGAGCCAGGGTCCACCTGTCATAACTACAGAATGAATCTCTTTATAAGCCTGGTTTTCTTCACTATTGTAAACAGAGCATTTGGAAAGGTTAACGAGAGAGAAACAGTGGTGGCCTCATCTGTTCACTTAACACACACACACACATGCACTCACAGGCAGCCTTGCAGATTACCTCAGGCCAGTCAATTCCGTAATGTCCTCCTTGGGAAGCCACTTGAGACCTCATTTGCATCTAATTTGAGTGGAGGGTTTTGGGGGGAGGCTTAACAGGCTTAACGATGCTGGGCAAAATGAATTGGAAAACAGGGACGGCTTTTCTCTCCCGTGTCCAATTCACACCTGCCCTACAGGGACCGCAGACACACACACACACACACACACACACACACACACACACACACACACACACACACACAGCCTGGAGTGCTGATTTTTAGAGCTGCAAATTCCAAACTGTTGCCCCAACTGCTGTGAAATGTGGGGAAATTGAATGGTGGAAACTCCAGTGGGGGCCTTCAATTGATTGAGCTGCAATCAGGACATTTTTGTGTTAGAACCGTGGATGTACGCGTGCGTGTGAGTGTCCGTCTGTACTTGCATGATCACATCTATATATATAGATGCACAGCATGTGAAAGTGAGTACGTGTGTGTTGATGTTTTCAGTTGAATGAGTTCACTGCTGGAAGCGGCAAACTGCCTGAGCCAACTTTACATAAACTAATTCTGATTTTAACTGCCTATTTTTCTGTTCCCCCGCTAAACGGCACTTTGAGGACGTTTTGGCAGGGTTTTTACGAGCAACACCTTCTCTGCTTTCTCTAGCCTCGTCTGGCGCTTTCTCTCCGTCTTTCCTTTTATTTCCCTTTCCAGCTCCTCATCTTTGCCCTGACTTTGTTTCTCTTTCCTACATCTCTTTCTCCCCATCCCTCGACCTTCCCTTGCAGTCTTTGCGTTACTTTCCTCTGTGTCTTTTTTCTCACCTTTGCCTCGCTCCACCATCTTTTCTTTTCCTTCGCCTCCTCCCTGCCTCTCTTCACCAGTCCCTCTCTGACCTCCACCTCCCCCTCCAACACACACTCACACACACCTTCAGGTTGCCAACAGCATCTCTCCAGTAGAGTTTTCACAGCTCCCATTTCCCCTCAGCGTGCCAACCTACCACGGAGCGCACAACAATACAATCCTGCTGTGTCTGTGTCACACACACACACACACACACACACACACACACACGTTCCAGCTTCTGCTTCTGGCTCTTATCAAAGCTTGGTGTTGATTGGTCAATGGACGCTGGAACCACCACACCCTCAGCTATGAAACGGCATTCCATGGTGGGACTGGAATCTGTGTGTGTGTGTGTTTTTTGGTGCTAACCTGTGCATGTTGCAGACCAGCTAATTTGCGCTGACACAGGTCCCGTCCCCAAAATTTGGAATAATTTGATTGGATCAGGAACAATCTGCAATCACTGAAGTGCTGTGCTGTTCACTCCAGCTGCTTTCAGTTGTGGCCCAGAGCATTTGCCTGAAGTCAGCGCAAATAATATTGTGTTGTATACAGCTGCTAGCCACAGCCAAGACGTCTTATAGGCCAGAGATGCATTCCAACTGTTTTGATGATTTCCACGAACCATGCTGTGTTGGCGCTTTGCCAACTTTTGCAGAAACCAGGGAGTTTCTAAGTGAAATATTTAGCTTGTACTGAATTTCAGTGTGTGTCTGCTGCTTTGAGGGAAGCTTCAGTCAGCACACATGCTTTGGTAACTGTTGAATAAAAGCCATCATTCAATGAAGAGTGTTCTTTACTGTTATCGTGGGTATGATGGTGATGTAATACATCTGAGGAGCAGCAGAGTGTTATTGCTATAGCAGACAAGTCTAAACTAAGAAGTAAAAACCACAATGAGCTTGCTGTTCTCAAACAGCCTCTTAATGTCACGCCTATCATCTGCGGCCATCTCGTGGTAACCATTTTGTGCCCTTCCAACTGCAAGTATGCTTGGTTCAGTAATGGTATGCCAAATGGCACAAGTGAGGGTAACCAATATTTAGGCTCCAGTTCTAGGTCAGTGGGTGATATTCTCTTCCCCAAGTTTCTCCAGTGTGCGGGCAGTTGACCTTTCTTTATAATTACTTTCAGTCTGCCAAGGAGGCAGCCAGCTGGCACTGACAGTGGGCTCTGCCCTTCTGGGAAACAGAGCAAGCTGGCAGAATTAGAACATGCACATATACACAGTATTCACATGTACCGTATACATAAAACAAGAGGTGCACACACACACTGACATATGTATGGAAAATGAGGCAGACACTTAAAGGTATGCATGGATGTACCCATCATTGAACCGCACTTGTGAAGACCCTCGCTGACATTATGCATTCCTCGGCCCTTTCCTTAACCTTAACCGTCACAGCTATGCCAAACACCAACCAAGCCTAATTCTGAACTGAACCCTTAAAGGACAATTACAGCTTATTTCAACTTTGGTCTTATTTATGTCGTTTTTTTGGACATTGTTTGTATCTATTGTACTCATTACATTTTATTTCACGTTGCTTTGTTCCAAAGCAATGGCTGAGCTCTGGGAACGTTCCCACCAGGAAGCGTTAGAAATGAGGCGATGATCAAACGGGTTGTAAACAAGCCAACAGTTAACCAGATGATCTAAACCATTTTGTTCGGAGGATAAGCTGGAAGTGAGCGCATGCATAGAAAAACGGACTGTGTGTGCGCACAACTGAAAGTTTTGCAGGTTGGACCACAAAGAAGGCCTCTTAACTGTGATGGATGTTTGCAGCCAACAATTTGGGTGATTATTTCACAGTTTGCCTCCATTTCCCCTTCAAAGAAAGTTTTGCTAACCTGGGGGTTGATTTAAAACAGACCTGTATGATTGTCTGACAGATTTTGGTCTTTGCTTATATTAAACAATGTTATTACACTACAAGATCTCAGCAATTAACTTTCTGTGTGATATTATTGCAGATAAGAATGGTGGTTTGATGGCCAATACTACTAAAAAAAAGACCCACTTTGTGTAAAACTAGAATTTTCTTTTAATCCTCAAACAACCCTTTGAAGTTGCGAGGACCAGCCAAAATGTCGTCACTCTCCAGAAATATCCTCACTCTCAAGGTCTGAACGAACTCAGAAATCCTCACAAAGATGGTACAAGAGCACACAGACGCATGCACACTTGAAAAAGGTATATTTATATTGCAAATTGAAATTCATAATCATGAATGTATTAAGCACTTAAGTGAATTTATGCATGCGGCCACACGCGTACAGTGCACCCTCATCATTAGGCAAAGACACACACATACGCACAGTGGATACTCTCTCCAGCTTTCACTGGATTAAAGATGCAATTGGTTGTAGTTGGAAACTTTGACATATAACGAGGGAAAGAGAGACTGTGTCACATAGAAACTACCCCGAGTCACGAATGACCTTCTGTGACTTTCTGCTGCAACAGAAGTCCTCAGCCCGGAGGACTTCAGAGTGTGTGTCATAACACCAGTCTGAGCTTGTGTGTGTGTGTGTGTGTGTGCGCGCAGTGCGCTTTGCAATCGTTTGATGTTAACAAGCTATGCCACTGTTTTGTTAGGCCACCGTCACCAAAGCAACACATCACATCCCTTCTGCGGGGATGTTCTCCTCAGCATGTGTTGCTTTGTGTGGCCCTCCATAGTGTGTGTGTGTATTCATCATATCTGTGTGCATGTGGCAGTGCATGCAACATGCGTGTACAGTCTGAGAGTGTGACTTGCACCATAGTTTTCTCTTTTGGGTGCAGTGCTCAGCTCAAAGTGACAGACTGTTTATGTTCGGCTTGAGAAACTGGTCAGTGCATTGAACGTGTGTGCGTTTCTCCATCTCTCCGTCTCTCAAGCTTGGTCTCTATCGTTCACTCTCTCTCTCAGCCTCTCATTCATCCTAACCTCTCTCGTTCTCTTATCCTCTCGCTCGCTCAGTCTCTCTTTTTTTTTTTTTTCTGACTTGGCCTCTGTTGAGGAAGCAGAAGTCCTTGTTCTTGTCAAGTGGCCTCTCAGCGGCCAAATTACCCCTCCACCCCCACCGCACCCCCATTCACTTACAGTACAGCAGTAGTAAATCTAGACAAAAGCAATGCGGCCCTATAAACTCCAGAAAAGAAAAGAGCTAACCAAATACAGCGCTGGTTTACAGCCCTTTTGGCTCGTGGCTCTAAAAGAAAGGGATGCTTGCAGGCGACTCCCTAATGTGGTCAAGCCTGCGTGGTTAACAGCGACACCAAACTATGAATTTCCTGAGGTTGAGTGGCATTAACATTGAATAGAGACTATGAGGGAGAGAGGGATAAATTGTGACAGACAGAAAACAAAGCAACAGCAGATGAGACACAGAGAGGAGACGCATTACTCCCCCGGATTTCAACAAAATCCGATCAGTCTGGGATATTTAATGCAAAAGAGGAGGACGATGCCGAAGGATGTAAAGCTGAAAGATGGATAGAAGAGAGGTAGAAAATGCTAACATGAGGATAAAATTGAGCCAAATCGACACAGAGTTCAGGAATTAAAGTGCAGATGAGATGGAGGGAGCTGTTTTGTGCACCACTGAGACAAGATTCCCCTTTATGGACTGAATGTCCAGTCTGTTGGAGGGAAAATATTTTACTGACTAATGGCTCCTTTATCATCAGCGTCTCTGCTCTTCTTCCCCCGCTCCTCTCCTCTCTTTCTTCCCTAGATTTTTTCGGGAAACGAGTTCTCCCGCCTTTTGTTTAGTTGCTCTTAGCATTGTTAGCATTCTGGACATTGCAAATGCCTCCAATAAGCCAAGATTCTGAGCCATTGTGACAAATGTGCGGCGAGGAACGTCGGCCAGACGAAATGTGAAATGTCAAGTGTCAGAATGTTTCCGAGAAGCATTCAGAGCCTACATGAAAAACAATCTCCAGCAGTGGGAAGTGACTCGCTGTCGCGGCTGTAAGCCCAGGCAGATCGTTTGGTGTTAGCAAATGTTTGCTTTTGCTGTGTAAATTCTACTGTGGCTGAATTTGATGGCTGTCTGTGAACATATTACATGCTTTATATACAGGTGGTAGGAAGCCAGGCTTGAATAATTGGGCTACTTTTTAATTCAGATACATTTAATTAGTGGAGATGCACGGCTGATTTAAGACTGTGGGTGCTTGGTTTAAAGGCGGTGCCGCCGACAGATATATGATTTCAAGAAGGACCATGATTTCTCAGAGTCAGGTGTCGCTGTGATGGTCCTTGCTATTTTATCCATCACTGGGATAAATGAAGGGAGTAAAAGCCGACTTATGATCTATGTTGAAGGCAGAAGACGTGAGAAGAGCTGCTGCAGAAAATGAATGAGAGACAGGCGGAGTCAGGGGAAGAAACCAGAGAGATTCAGAGAGAGAAAGATATCTTGTTCAAGCATGAGACCACCAGTGTTTTGTTAAGAGCTGGACAAAAATCCCACACAGATGTTTGCAGGGATGTTTGCGTCTATCTGTTTTCTCTTGCTCTGTTTGTCTGCATGTCCTCTTCAGGGCCGCAGCCAGGATTTTAGAAACTGCCCAGACTTAAGTCATGAGTGCTAATTTGCTGTTGTTTTTGAAAAAAGCCTTTCATAAATAGTATTTTTCATTGAAACGCTCCACAATCCCCCTGTCTGATAGTCTGAATGATGTTGCAAAGCTTTCGCTGCATTGAATAAATCTGGTGATGACACACTGAATCCTTTTATTTATTTTTGTTTGGCCTGAGCGATATCAGGTTTCAGCACACTGACTCTACATAACGTTGGTCTGAACTTTTGTGTGTACGCACTTGTTCACAGGCTTTTTGTTGTGTGAGTGATGTGAGTGCCCAAAACTTCCTTGTGATGATTGCTGTGTATCCCAGAGAGCAGTTCTGTAATACAAGAGAGTTCATTACTTATTAGCATCACTGTGACACAGATTCAAAGCAGCAGTAAACGGTTGCACCGGAGACCAAAAGCTCTTCAAAACCCACAGATTTTCCAAAACTTGTAGACTCTTGTAGACGATACATGGACTGCAAACAGAGACAGGGAGAATTTTAGAATTTATGTGACATGTAATCATTTATACAGGAACTAAGAACACGCAGTTGAGTTTTAGATTTGACTCACTCAAGGTTTCCTCTTGGAAACACGAGCTCTTCATGCCAAGTTTGAACTGCAGCTTAAAAGTTTACATCCAGTTTGAATATTAAATATATATATTATTTTTCATGGCTTTGAAGCCAGTATGACAACATTTCAAGTTCAAATAAATTACTGTTAAATTATTGTATATTAGACTGGTTTTACCCTTGTAGACTTCATACATTTACTGGTTTAATCACTGTGTTGTAGTTCTGATGGGAGCTTGACGTTGATTTTTCGCTGATGATGCTCGGACAGTGCTTCTAATCTGACCATTAGTTTGTGCTTTTGTCAACCCAGTTTCCTTCTTAACTTACCAATGCATTTTTATTTATGTAACCCTTTTGGTCTAACTCTTGTTTATGGTATCTCATCTTTTTCTGATTTGTAATCACTGAATCATTGATGAAAAAAAACAAAAGGTAATTGAATTTGTTGGCCTTTATTGCCAACTCCTTGTCTTCAACCTTTATTACCTCAGCCAAGGAGCTAATGTTTTCAGTTCGGTTTGTGAGTCTGTTTATCCGTTTTGTCAGCTGGATTATGGAAAGACAACTGGCCCCATTTTCTTGAAACTTGAAAGGCTTTAACATGAGCCAGAGAAGAACCTATTAAATTTTTGGGGGCTGATCTGAATCATAGGGCGTATACGTGAAATTATTTTCCACTTTTGTTAACATTGTGAGGTAGATGGCGGAATTAAAGCCATACTACACCTTAAAATCCAGTAGATGGTAGTAAAGTTAAGTTGTGACAAAACACAGCCAATTGTAGAAATACGATGACTCCAGATAACATTTCACATCCATAGGTAACAGTAATCCTCTGGGATAGTTGACACATGTAGCTGGCAGAATTAGCTTTATACAGAAATCAGTCATTATGGAGCACTTAGTGATTTCATTGGAGAACCGGCACATCTGTAACAACGCTTTCTTCTCAGACTAAGGTGTGGCAATGGGAACATCAATACACATGTATCATGCAAGTAATCATAGTCTTACTCACATCCAGCTGTGAAATTCTACTAGTTTTGGAAATATATCCAGACACACATAGTGGTTGCATATCATAGACGAGTGACTGTTGGCCTTGGTGGAGATGCCCTTCTAGTTGCAAAGGTGTTTAACTTGCTGCATTAGATGTGCACCTACATGCAAAGTGAGAGAGAAAGGTTGAATCCCATTTCTCTTTTCTACCCAGAATATGTTTAATTTCATCAATTTTCAACGACTGTCAGTTATTATTTAGCAGAAAAATACGATGTTCTGACTGGGTTGGCTTCTAAGCCGCCTTCTCCTTCAGTCCTGATTGGACGAAAGGTTTTACTGTAACTTTATTCTGCTCCTGCCTAAAAAGGTCCTTCATATCAAGTGAGGTCTGAGCAGGTGTTAAATATCACATCCAAAGATTTGAAGTGGCTGGATTGCAGCTGTAATGAAGGCTAATTTTGAAGCCGTTTGACGGCTGCCCCCTGCTTCTGGTGACAGATGCACTGTAGACCGTGGAGCTCACAGGAAAAGGAAGAAGGCAATTAGGATTCCTCGCGTAACTGGGAGATTTAGAGAGGCGAAATTGAGCATACCTATCTGAGAGAGAGAGGGGAATGAAAAACAAGAAAGGAGAAATGAGAAAGTGAAGGACTACAAGAGCTTTGTGGAAAATAACAGGAGATTAGGACAGGAAGCGAACGCATTCGGAAACGAAGCGTCGGACGCAGAACAACAAAGGATGAAAGGGAGAGGATGGAGGGATGGAGAGATAAGGATGCAGTGCCTGATAGAGAGAAAAGTAGAAAGGGGAAATGTCACAGTGTTGGAGACAGAGACAGAACACAGAGAAGAAACTTTACAGAAGTTATTCCTCATTGTTGTACGGGGTTGGGAAAAAAGGGCAAAGGTCAAGAAAACAAAAGCAGGACAGATTGAGATAAAGACAGAAAGAGAAACACAGCTGACCGGCCAACAACCCGGCACGTCAAACATTTTAACTCATGTGTTCCCTTCATTTTCACGGTTTTCACCACAGTCCAGCTTCTCATTCCAGTCAGCTCTCGGGAGTCTTTGTCACCTGATCTGTCATTTGTTTAACATTCCTCTCTAATAGTTATTTCTCTGTTTTTTCTCAGTCTCTGTGGTGTAGCCAACCAATAAAGCTGTGCTGTAAATGAATCAGCCCCCCCCCCACCACACACACACAAACACACACACACCAAACCTGTGTGTGTAAAGTCAACCAGTATGCCGGCCCAAGGCAGCCAGACTGTAAGGTTCACTGGTTTCAGTGGTTTGGGGTGAGATGTGGTGGGGAGCTCTCTGTGCCTTTGTTTATGTGTGTCTGTGTGTATGCGTGTGTGAGTGTGGGTGTTGTATGGTATATTAATTCCCTGAACACCTGCTGTTTGCATTCTTGTCTTATCCCTTGCAAACACACACACACACACACACACACACACACACACACACACACACACACACACACACACACACACACGTGTGCCTTACCTCTGCCTGTAATGGAAACAAATAGTGGTTAGAGCTTTTGTACTAAAGCCTCTTGTTAGTTGTCTGACTGCCAGCTGGTCAGTTAAATTTAAAGCCAAGTTAAGCTTTACTGCTGGGTGGGGTGGACACCCACACTTCAGCAGACCAGGTGCGTAAAAATGGCCGCCTCACTAGCTTTAGGTCATTCAGATCCTCTGCTGCCTTTTTTATTGGCTGAGAGTTTTCAGTCATTTAAGGCTGTGGGCGCAGACGCGTGCACACACGACTTCTTATTCAGAATTTAATTTTGACACAAAGGTCTTATAACGTGGGATTATCTGAGTCCTTTTCTGAATGCACAACAGTTTCACACCTTCCAAGGTAGCGACAGAGGATGGTGATAGCGATAGTGGCATCATACCAGCAGCATTACACCTTTCAGCACAGCTTCAGTGTTTGTAGAAGAGGGGACAGAGATGTGAAAAAAGCTTATCCATTATCAAGCCATTATCAAAGGCAAAGTCAATGTAGAAAGAGGCTGGCAGCAGCAATACTGTCTGTATGGACACCAAACACTTGTGAGCTGCAGCAGTTCAGCCATCACGCACAGGTAGACGGAGTCAGTGTGGCCCAGACGTCCTACCAGTGTTTGTTCATGTTGCATTTCATTCCGACCCCCAGGCCTCCTCCTCATGTGCTAAGATTTTGGTATTTCTGATTTCATTAAGATTTAACGTTCATGTGTGCAACTGAAAAGCCGGATCGATCCTCAGAGAGCTGAGCCATTTTCACCAAATCGACTGTGCGGCCGTTTGCTATAAATGGTCGGCTTCTCAAACTGAAATTTATGCCCTAAGGATTGATGTTAACAGCTACCGCTCACTCTTCATCTTCACTGATCTTAGACCTGAAATGAAAATAACACATGCAGTTCTGTACACATTGTAGTGCACTGTCATGGTATGACAAATGAATAAAATCCACAGTGGAACGCATGCAGGTTGTCTGAGAGGGCAAATCATGAAATGATGTTTATTTGAATGACCAAAAGTTTTAATTGACGTTTAATTTCGCACCACATCTCGTTCTGCTCTGCCGGCGGCCTTGACTCTCCGTTTTGAGGTGGTGATGTTGGATAAGGCGGTGCCATGGCTCTCCACCTGGCCCTGTGTCGTCACTGTTTGTTTGTCTCCAGAGCAGTTTCCCTGGTGAGAGCAGAAGTTTCCACTGTGAACAAGAGGAAGATGGAGATAAGGATGGAGAGATTAGGAGAGACGGCAGAGAAAAAAGAGAAGCGTAGGGAAAAATGTAGCCAACTGTAAAAGAGTGAAAGATTGAGATAAAAGAGGAGAGATTATGGGCAAAGAGAAAAACAGAGGAAGGCGAAGAAAAAGTGTTAAGTCAACTGTGAAGCGGTGAAAGATAAGACAAGAGGGATTGAGAGAGGGGGAGACGCTGTAAAATGGGGAGATTAGGGAGAGAAAGAAAAAGTGGAGAGGATGATGGGAACATGGGGTTAAAGCTGGCTGTGAAGGACTGACAGATTGACATTAAAGAGCAGTGACTGGGGAAAGGAGAGATTTGAGTCAGATGAAGGGAAGGAGGGAGGAAATGAAGAAAAACTGAGAGATTGTGGCCAAATGCGAAAAGATAAGGAGAGATAGATAGCAGGGGGAGGGGGAGGAGGTGGATAGAGGTGAGGTGATGAAGAACAGAAGTTTTCCGATTGGATTCTGCCTCGGAGTCACTCAAAAGTGAGTGGATACTCGAAATTACAAATCAACAAGGACTTTCTTTCATCGTGGATGCAGCTCTTTCCTCAAGCTGAAAATGATAAATCAATGCTGTATTGAATTTTTCACCGCGTCCAAGAGGGCTTATCAAGCTGCCTCGCTTTCCAAGGAACTGGCAATTACACACATACTGAAAGCCTGTGACAAGAACCAGCAGCATCTAGTCTGGATGATGGCGGAGTGGCTCGCTGTCAAGAACTTATCTGGTCTCTTGAATGCTTTGGCAAGATGGATGAGACTCCAAGTCATCGTGAATTTCCTTTCTGGTTTTTGCATTTTTTCGCGTGATTGCTGCTTCCAAGTGCTTGGTTCGCTTGTTGATGTGGTCGTGTCTATCATTAGAATAAATCCAACATCACCAAACCTCAGAGCGTCCCTTTGAAATTCAACCAGATATGTTTTTATTGTTTGTGTTTATGTTTCAGCCTTGTCAGTTCATTGACATGTTGCAGAACTTAAAAAAACATTTTGGCATTTTATACTTTATTAGGTTCTAAACAGCAAATGGTGAATGACGTGCATCAGAGCTTCCTGACTGGGCTCGAGGGAACGGACGAAAAATTTGTTTTAGAATTAATGTTGTTGTAAAAAATACGGGAATGTAGGAAAGGTGGTTAGCTTTATGAACATGTGTCAGGGCAAACATTTTAGCAAACAGGTGCCTGTTCACGCATCCAGCAGACAAAGTTAGCATTGATTTGACCCCCTGGCAAAAGTGAATCCAATATTCAAAATTCTTTTACCTCTAGTTTGGTCTCCACCATCTTCTGAGGGAAATATTTCTCCTACATGCTCCACTATGTTCTCCAGCTAGGCCCTAACTTTGTCATTTGGTGATGGGCAGTTAGTGTTCGGTCGGTTTATCAGGGCTGTGTCTGGAAACGAGGTTGATGAGTGAGCTACAATAATGGAGCTGCAAGACCAAAACAATGAGCTGAAAGGTGCTAAAAAGTGATCATTCGCTGTCGATTCGTCACTATGAGTGATCCCTTCACATGACACACGGTCATCTGATCTGTGCTGGTTTAAGGCTCTTTGTTGCACCACTAAAAACCTTTCGAGGTTTTGCATGGAGGTTTTTGTACCTCCTTCTTCTCTGTCTTGTGTCAAGCATCCTCAAATAGAAGCCTCACATGACTGCGACCTCGTTCCGAGGACTTATTTGTCTTATTATTTAGAGAAGTGTCTGTACTGTAGTGGGTGGGAGTCTTTGATCATTTTATGTGGCCTCCCATTGTATCAGATGAGATATTGAAACTATTCATTACCCTGGAGCCCTTTCAAAGACCCCTGGTGGACCGTGGACCACATTTTGGGCTCTGGGAAGTGCTGCCCTCGCCCACACCAGCCCTCCCTGTCTCAGGCCGGGGTATGGCTCTTATTAGTGGTCCTTGCCATGGCTGCTTGGGGAAGCCTTTTGAAACCTAATATGGTCTTAAATCAGATTTATAAATGTTTAGGTGTATTATGAAAAACACACACGCAGGCCGCCTTGGCAAAACCAGACTTTGTTTATGTGTACGTGTGAGTGTGTGTGTCTGCGAGCGAGAGAGGGCGAGTGAAAGCTCACAAAGCGAGGGAAAGAGAGTCGTGTGTGTGAAATAAGAGAGAAAATTGTGTGTGTTGTTTGTGCTCTTGTGTGTTTTTTTCCCCCCTTGCTCTAATTCCTCCAGTACGACTGCGTTTCAATAAACAGCATACCCGTGTAAAGGGAACCAGTCTACACACACGCACACACTCAGGCAGCCAGTTCATATTGCAGCATGCATACATTGTGCACCCGTAGTTAAAACAGATTGAATGACAGCCAGGAAACACGATAAGCTTTTAAACTCTGATGATGGAAAGAGAAAATAATTTCATCCCACTTTTTTTTTTTTTTTTTTTTTTTTTTTCTGGAAAATTTGCTTCTCAATAATTCATAGCAGCAGGAGTTTGTGTGTGTGGACATGTGACTGTGTGTGCATTTTTCTCCTGGTGCCTGTATGGTGGATGTTTTGGTTTCTGTTTGTTTGTGTTTGTATGTTTGTGTGTGCGTGTGTGTGAGAGCATGTGTGTGGGCTCATACGCTGTGGGGCATTCTCACGGTCGGTCCTGCCGACACATTCGCTAATTTGACACACAAACGCAGACGCACACATGTGCTTTGTGGATCTCCACTGAACTTCACTTGCTTTTGAGCTGTTTTGTCATGAAGACATCGTCTGTCAGGATGCTCTGTATTATATTCATGCTGTTAATTTATTTATTAACACTCAGACGTGGTGAATCAGATTTCTAACCTCGTTGTTTCTCTCTGTAGGGATCTGAACAGGAACAACATCACCAGAATCACTAAAGTGGACTTCTCTGGCATCAAGAACCTCAGGATTCTGTGAGTTTGTTTGTTTCTTTCAACATTTCGTGGTGATAAACCGTTGAGTGCTGCTGAAGTTACTCAGGGGTTCTCAGGCCAGCTTGCTCAGCGAGTTCAAACTGAGTTCACGTCCAAAGATAACGGGCCTCACAGACGTTGTTGTGTTCTCACCCGAACCCGCTCCGACTTTTGTCTGTAAGCTTTGCTCGTTCCAAGTCAGAGAAAATAAAGTACAAGAAAATTGGAGAATGCGACACATTGTCTTAATCAGTATCATGTACCACTTCAGAGCAGAGCTTGCATGAGGCCCAGTGACTTTATCTGCGAAGCTTATTGTTATTGGACATGAAGCGCCTCACAAAACAACTGCAAACAGGGCTCCTGTAGGACTGGAAAATACTGAAGTTATCTTTGATCGGCTGTGAAATACCTGAAGCACGATTGAAAGAACATGCTCATGCAGAATTTTAAAACAGATGTACTGGCTTAAAGGAAGCATGTAATCTAAAGCATCGTGGTCTCTTTTATCCTATGGCTCTTTCCGTTCTATGGTGTGTCATTGCCACATTGCCACAAAAAATCTAGCCCCATGTTTGGGCATATGAAGCTTGTATTGGTTTCTTTTAACCATAAACAAGATCTTTCCCTTACCTCGGCCTAATAGCTTTAATTGTGTAAACATGCCTCAACACAACCGGCAGATCAGACGACGCTCACGAGACTTATTTATTTGTAAGATGCTATCAAACGACTTATTCAGTCATCTAGGTATGAGGACTGGATGTTGAGTCTCCCACGTACTTGTGACCTCTTTCTTTTTCCTTGATGTGACCGGTATTCGTGTCTTTACGAGGAATCCCATTAAGAGAAAAACTTCCATGCTGGAGTAATTAGGCAAATGCTATATTTACCTAATAGGCCTGTATATGGATATAGGGGAAACAAGGCTCTATAAAACAGAGTTTCCCATCCTAATGAGGGATTTCAGGGCAGGAGAGAATGCAAGTGTCCCATCCAAGGAGTCGAATTTTGTAATTACTGTATATTTACGAGGTTAAATAATAGACTAATCGTGATCGTACATGCCAGTAACTCTTATTTGTTAAACAAGCAACAGGCCAACAAGATGATAAACTGGTGCTGATGTTATGATACGCAGAGATGAAATGGCTGAAAAAATGTTGCAATACCTGGACAACTGGAAGAAATTGTGAGTCATGGTTCATACGAAAAACCGTGAAAGAAAAGATAATGTGACTCAGAATTCACAATTGTCTCCCTTGTCTGTCTGAATAATAGTTAGGAATGCTGAACTTTTGCAATACTGGGACGTCCAGAGATCCCAGAATGCCTTTGAAAATTAGAAATGAGCTGCAAACTTTAAATATGCACTAAAGGGATTTGTATAAATTTGCGCCTGTATAATTAAACTACAACAGCACAAGCTGAACACACTCGAAAAATCAAATAATAACTTTTCAATTCCACACAGAGGTGCCAACATGAAATGAAACTAGGAAGAACCGAATGCACTGCATGTGGAGAATTACTGCCGTTAAGCATTGAACAGATGCGACAGGTGTTTCGTTGAATAAGGCGATGAAGAGCTTAAAGCATACTGACATACACAGGTGTACTTTGAAAGGTGAGTGATGCATGTCCAGCCTGAACTAACTTGATGCGTCATACCTGCTGACTTTAACAATAATTGTTTTGTATTAGGGGCCTCAAAGGGGGGCTGAAACAGCAGAGCCACACTGACCACCAGACCGATTAACATTGAGATTTGAAAATAAGGGGCCATCCCACCACCCTCACCACTGTCCACACACCCCTTATATTTGGTGGTTAGACACTACAGCTGTAATTTATAATCTGGAAGATTCACGGGAACATATTTAAACAGGCTAACAGCCGGAGAGAAAGGTAGAATACGGAGGGTTGACAGGTCTGCTGACCACTGGTCCAAATCAAGCCAAAGTACTTCAGAAGGCGATTTACTGACAACAGACTGAACCTGTAGCAGTCAGTAAACATCTAAAATGGGCTTAGCTCTCCAAAGCATTAACCTCATATCTTCTGTTTTGTGCCTTTGTGCTTGTGCAAAACATCCAGGGACAATATCAAGTTAGTGCTGATGCTGCTCTTGCTTGTCTAACTCTTCACGTCTGAACAGAATGTGACTCCTCTTCTCCTCTCAGCTGTCCTAATTGATTTAAGGGCTCTCTCACTCCTCTGGCTCAAGTGGCTCAAATGTGTGTGCGTTTGTGTGTGTGTGTGTATGTGTGTGTGTGTGTGTGTGTGTGTGTGTGTGTGTGTGTGTGTGTGTGTTAGGCCTATAATAACTATAATCACCGTTGGCTGCATGCAGCTTCCCTCCTCACTCTGTTTAAACCAGACCGGCAGATAAAAATACCCTCCCAGCACAAACTACGCTGAGGAGTGGAAATATGTTTATGCATGTGTGTGTTAGCATTGGTAAGCCCATTTGTTTAACTATAACCATACTTGTGAGGGCTATGGTGGATTTTGGAACTGACGTCAGAATGTTTTAGGTTTTATCTGTGTGTGTGTGTGTGTGTGTGTGTGTGTGAGAGTGTGCGTGTGCGTGTGCATGAGCAAAACAGAGAAAGAGAGAGACCTTTATTTGTTTGCATCCAAGACAGCAAGAGGGACCGTGGAGAAGAGGCTGTGAGTGTGTGTGTGTATGTGTGTATGTGTGTATGTGTGTATGTGTGTATGTGTGCGTGTGTGTGTGTGTGTGTGTGTGAGCGAGAGAGTGCGTGTGTGTTTGCGTGTGGTGGGCCAGCAGCATGTTTCATGTGGTTTGTGATAAACTGCTGTGACATTTCCCCACTCTAAATCTCTTAAAGAAACGGGGAGGAGATGGCTTGGGAAAGAGAAGATAGTCTGAGAAAGTACACACTCAAACCCAGGCACGCACACATACATGCATGCTGGCACACACTCTGACGTGCGTGCACACACACACACACACGCACATGCACACACATTGTTGCATATGATACCAAGGGATGAACAAAAGCATACATGGTCACACAGAAAGCAGCCTTTACCCTTATCAGTAGTCAAATAGGTATTACTGTTACTTACCAGACCTCTACACACACACACACACACACACACACACACACACACACACACACACACACAAATGCCTACTTCTGGGATTCTTTCTCACTGAAGCCTTACATACATCCCATGGGAAAAGTTTGCATGCAGTTTAACGTTTCTAGCATTCTTCCCAGGGAAAGCTAATGGCTGCAGAAAAACAGTTACTCCTCAGTGCCAATGCTTATATACAGGCTAGTGATTACTGCTAATTAGACCTGTGAAAATACCTGACTCTCATCACACATAACTTCTGTTAAACACCTGAACCAAACTAACCTGTACTAGCAGCACATCGTGTGTTTGTTCAACTGCTAACTTATCTGCTAATACATTAACACCTCAATTATCATGGGGATAAAAATCCATTAATGGACTAATTTGTTGGTATTTTACACTTTCAACTCAGTATCTGACCCTCATTAAAGCACACGATTCAGGCTGCCAGCTGCAAAATGATTAAACATTTTAACAGAAGTTTCTGTTCATCCGTCGAAAACAAATCCAGCAGTCTGAATATTCTTTAATCTGGGGGGTCAGACCGTCTTGCCGTAATCACAGACCCAGCTTGTCTCTGCATGCATACTAAATGTGCAACACTTAGCGTAATATCTTTGGCAGCCTGACATCACGAGATTTCTTCCAGATTGTGGCGAAATTGAGTAATTCCAAACAAATTCAGATGTAGGTGAAAACTTGCGCTCGATATTGAACATTTGGCTCAGGAAAGTTAATGTGGTTTCACCCATTGTGTGTAAACAACAAGTGAAGTTAATATCCCCTGAAGTATTTCCTTATTTCCTGCCGAAGCCAAGCGTTCTGAGTTTGCCATAAGGTAGCGTGACATCATTGTGCGTTTTATAATGGTTGCTAAGATTGTCTAATATGGTTGAATGAAAGAGTTATTAGACACACCAGGCCCCACACACATGAAATCAATACATGTTTTCTCTCTTTTCCCTCCATCGTTCTCCATCTCCCTGTCGATGAGTAATGCCTGATAGAGACCAATATAAAAACAATACCTCATCTGAACAATATGCCAGCATCGACTCCCCACACCATGTGTTTGGCTTGAGATCCCCTGCCTTTCTAAACTTCATTCAATAAATCAGCATGCGGCTGATCCCTCATTTGGACAAATAAACTCTTAGTTACTCGAAGTTATGTCTTGATGTAGCTTTCTCTGGAGTTTACGAGATACGCTTTCTTATCAAGATGGAGAAAATGCAGCTAGATGAGAATAAACATGCTGGCTGAATGTTGGCTGGACTGGTTACAGCTGATGGGCCGGAGTCAGGACTGTGCATATGTTTGCATGTGTGTTTGGCTGTCTGCTGCCTGTGCATAGCTCTGTACCTGTGTTTACCCTCAAGTAGGCTGGGTGCGTCTGAATAGTATGTATTTGTGCCTGTCAGTGTGTGTTTAAAGAAGTTTATATTATTGAGAGTTTTAACTTTTCAAAAATTAACACTTGTAAATGCCCTTTTTTAAAATTTGTGTGCGTGAATGCATGTTTGTGGTCTGAGCATGTTATCGTTCAGCGCACGTTTCGGTCCAGCAGATCTCTGTGTGTGTTTGCGTGCAGAGCTGGTATGACAGACCACGGATTAATGGCTGTAATACAGCTGCATGTCTAAACATTTTCTTTGAAAGCATATTTAAAGGAAGGTCATCATGACAAAACAATTTAAAGTCCACATGGCCGGCCAGACATTGTCTCTTTTCATACAGCTTCTTTAGTCCTCCTTTGCTCTCGCTGTCTTTTTTTTTTTTTCATATCTCTTTCACTCAATCCATCTTGTCATTCTGGGTCTCTTCATCTCTGTTTCCTCTCTCTGCCTCCTCCTTTCTTTCCTCTCTCTTTCCTTCTTCCCTCTGCCTCTCACATCAGCCACTCTTTTCCTTCGATCTCCCCCTCCCCTCCTGTCTCTCAGGAGATGTCACTCTTAACATCCTCAGACAGAAAATATAAACACACATATCTGTACTCTTTCCCATCTGGAAAACCTTAAGTCACCCCGAAAACATGACACACACACACACACACACACGCACACACACAGAGCGGGGAAGAAAAAAATATGCATTACACTGCGAGCGCAACTGGAAAGAGAGACAAGAAGTGGAGAATTTATCCACTCAGGGGCTGAGGAGGGATGGGTTTTTAATTGCTTTTGGCGCACTAGATTGTGACATTTGTGAAATGCTGCATGTCTTAAAATTTCTAAACGTTTCTTGTTTATACAACCAATTTTTAAAAAGTGCAAGTGTCTCTCTCAATGTTTGAAATCTCCATTTCTCTCTGGCAAGCAGCTGATTTCTCTGTGTGTACTGTCCAGAAAATGAGATTTATCTGGTGTTTCTTCCTTTGGCCTGAACCTCTGGGTCAGCCTGGAAAGCTGGCTGTGGATAGGTATTCCCGGCTACATGGCTGTCCCTCAGTTTGACATTTAAATTAAGACCTTTTTAAGAAATGACTACTGCAACTGGGTAATGTTACTGATAACTCCTGTTGCCTCCTCTAACAGTCACTGTTTCTTCTCCATTGCCTTGACAGTCATTCACTGCAGAGACAAACCGAATTTCTAACACCTGTTGTTCTTTATGTCTTTCTCTGTAGTCATCTGGAGGACAACCAGATCAGTGTTGTCGAGAGAGGAGCCTTTCAAGACCTCAGACTGCTGGAGAGGCTGTAAGTATACCAACTTATCCTGCTACAGCCGATGCAAACTTAACTTAGCTGTATTTTAGGCGTGTTAAAAAAAAAAAAAAAAAAAAACCTGCCAGGCTGCAAAAATGCACGCACATAAACAAAAAAATATGCAGACACCTACAAACACAAATTCACACACATGCAAATATTTGACTTATTACTGCAGATTTTCCATTGCGTCAAACATACTCACACACACACATACACACACACACACACACACCCACCCTTGGCTTGCTGTTGTCCATTCTGCAAGGCACACACGCACATACGCACAACGACGCACAAAGAGCGGACCTGGAGGATGCCCAGATCCCTGCACTTCACACGCATCCTTGGAATCTCTCAGATATTGCCTTGCTCAGTGTGTGCGTCTGTGCGCGTCTGTGTCCGTGTGTGTGTGTGTGTGTGTGTGTGTGTGTGTGTGTCTGTCAGCTCACACCAGGGCTCCAGTCAATAGAATCAAGGTGTCAGTGCACAACACAACACTTCCCACACACACACCTGCATGTTTATGACTCTGTGTTGGAGGGATGACAGGAAGACGGCTTTGCAGGAAGACACGCTTCCATGTTTCTGCTTTACGTAGCATTTACGACGACGTACCATGAAATGCAAATAGAGCAACACACTGCGTATCGTGAGATATTACCTCTTAAAAAAATCTCCTATATTTTTATAGTTTTCAGATGATGCAGCATACCTTCTAGCTGCCATATTAGAGAACTTCAAGTGATGAGAACTTAAGAAATGGCTGCCTGAACGGTGTTGGCTTCACATGGGTGGGCTTGGACGGGACCTGAGAATGTCTTCACTGATATATTTGTTCAAATTATTCCTCAGTTAATGTCCGTTTATTAGCCATTTAAACACAGTAGTTTATTTAATTCATCAGTCTTTCTACAATGTACCTTAAAAGCCTCATTGGGGATGAGTTTTGTCCACCCACAGGAGGACATATGATGGAAAGATTTTGTCGTTACAAGAGCGAGAATAACAGGGAGACATTCAGAGAGACACTTAAGTCCCTTCAGGTGACAGTGAACTCACCTGACATTGGACAGAGGGGACGCTGAGTGGCGGCGACATGTGTATCTCTCTCAATGGAGGTCACACATCCAGTAGTCAAAGCGTGAGGTGATGGGCTGCTTTAGTGTCAAAAGGCTCTTTAATGCGGCGTGTCAGGAAGGGTCAGAGGTAAGGGGTGGGCGGGTGGGTGCGTGGGGAACAGGAGGCAATGGCATTTCATTCATCTGTCATCAGAATATGCCTTTGTGCAATAATAATATTTTTCACTAAAGTTGCATCTCACATATATTTGTATTATATACATCACATCCTGTACAGACGATGGTTTGTATTTGCCCTAAAGTCGATCTAAGAAGGAAAAAACGATCATTCGACTCTGCTGTAGAGATGATAATAACGAGGGTCCTGATTTACTTCAGTGACAGTGAAATGCTTTTTAACATGCTTAGTTGACAGGTTCTCTGATGTTGTGCCTGTCAGGGTGAAAGTTTAGGGGTGAGAGGTCGTGGTGCTGAGTCTGTGTGATTTATGGCGTTACAATGTGAAAAACATGGGGCTTATGCAGTTATCTCCTTGGGCGAGGACGTTCATGCTTGTCAGCACATGAATTATGAAGTCATGGGTACGGTCATTTGTTAATCTAGGGATGCAGAGTTGGCCTCAAATGGCAAACAATAATGATTATGTGATTTGTTTGACTGTTTAAGCTTCTAATCCATGGATATTTTGCAGAACGAATCAGGGATTGTTTAAGAAATGTGTCATTTTTCTTACGAGAATATAACAAAGTTGTGGATTTTGAGGCACAGGCCCCGTGAGGTTAGTTCTCTTTCATGTCCAAACCAATTCTGCTGGACTTCATTGAGATTCTGACTAACAGGGATAATTTTCCAAATTTCGAAAATATAGTGCCCATGGACTTGTGGTCTGGTAATATTTCAAAGGTTCCAAGTAGAGTAAACTCATCATTATTATTTGAAAGTACACAAAGGATTCTTGTCTTAAAACCCAGAGCTGTTTGGTGAGCGAACATCTTAAAATGACTCATAAGTGTAATAGTAGCCGATCGTGCGCTTTACTTTGGTACCAGCAGTTATTTTCTAGGAGCAGGGGTCAATTATTTCAAATGGGGGATATCTCTTTTTGGACTGGAGCTCTCTTTCCATTGGTGGACACAGTAGTGAAAGTCAGGGTCTTATTATCATTATCACGGGGGTTAAAAGGTTGGTGTCTGTGTCTTCTCCAGAGCAGATTCTACTTTGTGACCTGTGACCCTCCGCCGTCCTTTTTCCTTCTTTTTCCACCTCCACGCCTCGTTTCTCAGCCGATCGCTTTGGTAGCTCGATAGCACTTTCACTCCCTCTCGTCACACTGTCTTCATCTATCTCTGCTGCGGCCAACCCCACCCTCCTGCTGCACACACACACACACACTCACACACATCTTTCACCCTTACTCTATCTCTCACTTTCCCCTCACTCACATGTCTGCTCGTTGGTCAACACCAGTCTTGCACTCTCTCCATCTTCCTCTGCCTCTCATTCCTTTGTAAATAACTGCCATGTGTTCATTTCATGCTCGGTTCAACCCACTCCAGCGAGGAATGGTGTTTTACATGTGAAACATAGGAAGGGATTTGGCACGAGAAGCTGCTCTCATGTTTTCTCTTCACATTTGTCTAGAAGCAGTCAAATAACACAGGAAGAAATTACCCAGAAATGTTGAAACCTTTGAAATACCATCACTTGCTGTTATCTATCTTGTAATTAATGAAAGGCGTCCTGGTAGGTCATGTGACTGCACTCAACTCCTCCTTTCTCCTGATTGGCCATTATTGTTTTTCTGATAGCTTATATGGTCTTCAATTTTAGCTAATGTAGTAGTAAATAGTAGTAGGAGTAGTAAATAAATGTTTTGCATCTTGTAGGTTCTTTGCTCAGTGTGCAGGCTTTTTTTTAAATGATATGGGACTGTTTATGTTGGCTACACGTGCAGAAGCCTCGCACTTGTTTATCTTGACTGTTATTAGTGGACTAATGGAGGATAGATAAGCTATCAATTTTATTAATGAGAAAAATAAAATAAATGTGAATTCTTGGACAAAACTTTCGCATTTTTACCACAGAAAAATAGTCGACTGAGATTAGGTTTGTTTTGGCCGTTTGGATTTACTTGGCGCTCTCATAAACCCCTTATTTTTCTCTCATAAAGTGATAAAACCGTTGTGAATTACAGTGACAAACCGTTTTTACTGAGAATTAAGAATTAAAACCTTCAATGAAAACATCTTTCAGGGGAGATTACTGGAAGACGAGGAGTCCAAACATGTTCTCCTTTTCCCTCCCAGGTCAGAGCCCATACAGGGATGATAACAGTAACTGGCTTTAGAGAGCTTACGGCTCGATAACCTGTAATCGACATACGCACTCAAAACACCGCATGATAACCTGTAGGTCACGATCACAGGAAACCAGACAGACTTTCCCATGAGTTTGACCTTTGAACTGTGAACCCGCTGACCTACAAGGTGATGCGGTCGCCTCTTTGGTGATAGTTCAGTCAGCACAAAAGCATGAATCTGCGTGATAAATGAGTGTGTGTTTTTGGCCTTTTCTGCTCCCGCTGAGATGATTTTTACAATATGAAACCATTTAACTTTTAATGTATTTCCTTTCCTTTGCTCCCTCCTCTTGTCTCCACAGTCGTCTGAACAGAAACAAACTCCAGTTTCTCCCAGAGCTTCTCTTCCAGTCCAACCCCAAACTAGGACGACTGTGAGTACACCTTTCTTGTTTTTCCATCCCTCCATCCAGTGATCCGACTTTCCTCAGCTCTCTCATCTGTCTCCGACTCTCCCGCTGCCCTTTTCTGTCTCTTTTGATGTGTTACGTGATCCATTTGAAAACACGGCCACGGCGCGCTGTCAGAACTTTTATCCGGGTTGAGGGTTCAAGTCCCGAGCCAGGTGACACAGTGCCGCTCTGTGCTCCTGTCGAGAGGCGAAAAAGAGTGCGTGTGTCAGATGTGTGTGTGCGTGCGATTTTAAGAGGTGAAAGTGTTCCTGGAGCGAATGTTTTGCTTGGACCTGTGAGGAATTTTTATTCGGGAATATGGAGTTTTCCCAGAGTATTCAGAGTGTAAGAGCAGGTCATACTGATTCAGAGAAGCCTCCCACTTGCCCTCCTTCTTTCTCTTTTTCATCTCACATTCCCAGACATACTCTCTCTCTCTCTCTCTCTCTCTCTCTCTCTCTCTCTCTCTCTCTCTCTCTCTCTCTTTCTCTTTGTGTGTTTCAGTCCCATTGGTGCACCCACCCTGTCTCCTTTTCTCCTCCTGTGCTCTCTCTGTCTGCACTCCTTCTTTCCAGACAGGTTTTCTATTTATCTTATCCTCAGAGAGTCTCTGTCAGCTTCGGTTGAAGGTTGAAACACCTTCTAAACTTTATGGCTGTTTGTATTGGGCAGCCTTCAAGTAAAGCTAGAGGTAGACCCTGTGTGTGTGCGTGTGTGCGTGCGTGTGTGCGTGCATGCTTGTGTTTGTGTGGGTATATGTGTGTACCTCTTGTGCATGCTTGCATTTTACTGTATGTGACCGCAGTAAGTATTGTGTGCATTTATGATTTTATATGTTGTGTGTGTGCACACTCACACATGCATGCATCATATCTTATCTGTGTGTGTGCGCGTGTGTGCGTGTGTGTGTTGCGAGGCGTTGGGATAGGGAATACCAGCACCGGGACATTAAACTTCTCACTTCTCTCACTCTTTTATAATGTTTCCATGAGGCAGAACGGCCTTGGAAGCTACTGTAACCTTACGTTGTTGAAAAACTATATTGTTCTGGTCTTTCGATTGTTTTTGATATTTTTGAAGTTTTAGGTTTTTTAGGTTAGCAAAAAGTGAATTAAACCAGCAAACATTTAAAGGAAGACACCACTGAATAGAAGAGGGTCAAACGCTTCCTGCAGTGATTGTTGTTTCATAACTAAATACACATTCAAGTGTTGCATTGTCAACTGCTCATACCTTAAAAAAAACATAAAGCTCTGCAGGAATAGCAGATTTATTGGTTTATTGGTGTTGTTTATCCATGTTGTTATGCTTTTGCCATTGAAATCCACTCTATTTCCGAGCCCACTGTAGAGACACTTTCATTCACAGCCAACTTTCAATCCTACCAGACACGACCGTGTGATACTCCAAAAATAGATTTCTTAAAGTGACAGCTTTTATTTTGACTTAGTGCTGCCTCACAGTGTGCCTCAGTTGTGCATCGCCTCAGCTGTCTGCAGCATCGATAGATCATTTCTGTATCTGCATATTTTCCGGTAAACTGAAGGATGAGATGGATGGAGGATGAGGTAGTTCCTCTACATCTTAGGTGGAAAGAAAACCCCTCCAAGAACGTTTGGAATCATCTAAAAAGTGCATTGTTTTTCTTATGTCATGAAAAACAAAACAAATACAGTCAAAATAATGGTGGTTTATGATGATAACAATAAATTAAGTGGGCTTTTCTGTAGCGCTTTCTCAATATGATCTCTTGTGTTGGCAGAAAAGCCGCAGAAAGATGAAATCTTCTCGGCGGGGTGCACACTGTGAAACCTCTATTTAAAACTCTGGACAGACAGATCGTGTGTTTCTTATATTTGTGGTGATGTGTGATGTATTGCTGAAGACAGCAAAGCAGACTCTTATGGCTGAAAGCAAATTGTCATTTACGTCAACTGTGGCTTCCAGGCTCACACACAGTCAAAAGCCCTCATGTGAACATCAGCGGCAGATACAAACACGTACCAACACACACACACACGTTTACACACACCCAGACTGTGTTTACCTCTTATTTCCAATTCTTTCTCTTATTCTTCGTGAGTGACAGTCTTATTTCCTCGACCGCCTGGCTTACTATTCTATAAAACCTCTAATTGGTCTCGATAGCTCTTATTTATCACTGGTCGAATATGGATCCCTGTAGAGCTCTCAGACAACTCAGTAAGAGAGTGGAAAGGGTGAACGTGTTCCAAACTTAACATTATAAATCTCATGTTCTTTATATCCCTACTTTGCCATCAGCACAATCTAAATTACAGTGTCTGGAGTTTCCTCCTGCTCCGTATTTTTTTCTCCTTTCCACTTTTCTCTTCCATTTTTCTGTGCTTTTAATCCTGTCCACACTGTGTTTTTCAGCAAATTGAGGAAGTGGCGGTAATGCAGCTAGCAAGGTATGTAGATGAGAGAGCGCATCAGAGGGAGAGATAGAAGGGGAGGAAATGGAGGTAGGAAGAGAGCAAAAGTTAGAGGGAGGAAGTCTGAAAGGGAGAATAACGATAGGAGTAAGAAGGAGGAGACAGGGAGGTTTGCTGGTGGCTTTCTGGTTTGGGTTCGTAACCTTCCTCTCTGTCAGACTCGGTTAGATATTAAATGATGGCAGTGTGATAGGAATTACCTCTTAACCCTCCTATTAAAGCCCTGTGGTCTGAGGTTTGGAGACGGGAGGAGAGGGAAGGAGCTGGACTCGCATTAAGGGAAAATAGGCATGGGTTGGAGGTTCTGCTCTTGAGGAGGGTGGGAGGCAAGGGCAAGAGGTATCAGGCTGGATAATAGTTTTTACCAGAGTCTTGGATTCTGCCGAGCTGAACGAAGCGTAAGGACTGAAGAGGTTGGCTTTGTGTCTTATTGGAAAATGTTCTAATTGAGCAGTGAGTGCGGATGGTGAGTGCCTGACAAAGACAGATGAGCGATAGGTACTGGGGAGGTCATGTGAAGGAGGGAGATGGATGGATGAACGGATGCTGGTGGAGGATGAAGGGAGCGGGTAGATGGATGGAGGAACTGGAGTGTGTGACCCCGCTAGGTGCTCGGTAGGGGGGAGAGAAAACAAAGATAGGGATGGTGAGATGGATCGTGGACTGGAGTCTGTGGGTTTCAGTGTGTGCAGTCTGTGGTCGTTTCCCCCCACAGTTTGCAGAGACTGTGGTCTCACAGCACATGCACCCAGACACATGCTAACACGCTAAGATCAAGCACCGGATAGAATACATCTGCTAGAAAGGCAATGAATTTTGGGTTTGAGAAGCAGCAATCGTGATGGCTCGCATGGAAAAATGCAAGCCGCTGGTTGGAGGACTTTTGTGCATCAGTGCACATCACAGTGAATCAGGGAGGTTTACTTTGCTAAGTGACTTGATGGCTGTTAGTCTCCTGTCTAATGACACTGACCCAGACTGAGCTCCTTCCTGTTATCTTCCCTTTCTGCTCTGGTAGCTCGCGTGTGCATCTTTTATGTACGCATGCCTGTGACAGTGTGTGAGTGTATGTTGCGTGCAGGGCCTCCTGCATTTGAACCAGCGCTGGTTTCCTTCCAGCGATACTCATGAAGCAGCATCATTCTGCCCCATTAAAGCAGCTCAGGTTACACTTGATTGGTTTGCATGAGAGTAGAGGGATGCGGTGAAGACGAAGAATGAGAGTAACGTCAGACACGGGAGACATTTCCTCCTTTCCTTCATCACTTTAGCTCCACCAGGGCTTCATGCTGAGTATTACATAATGTAGGAGGTTTCAGCTTTTATGGACACTGGCATAAAAGGGCTGTCGTGCTGTAAACACAGTCCATGTTTCAGCCAACGTGCTGATCTCTGGTTAGTTCAGAATCTGTTTGTTTGTGCTGAAATTGTAAATGGTGCATGTAGGACAAAGTGTATTTAAAGCTGAGATTTGGTCATTTTTCCTGAGGGAAGCATTTGTAGCATGTGATTCGTTCGAGGATCGTTGGAAATTTGGTAATCCGGTGTTTTTTGTTTTGTGTTGTTTTTTTTGTTTTTTTTTTTCCAAAGCAGTTTTGGCTATGACAAACTGTAGTGTTGGTGATTTTTTTTTAAAGAAATCACGCCTCATCCCCCTGGGATTCAGGGGGTTAAAATACCAAATAATGCAGTTTTTCCTCTTACAAATAGAAGCTAGAATTGCTCCTAAAACACATGCTTCCTTGCTTGACATTACTGAGTCCATTGGCTGACTTTATGACTCTTCTGTACTTGTGCTACTTCTACACAATGTTTAAGCATTTACCATAATGTCCACTTTTGGCCATAGAGGCCAATGTTCAGCAAAAATCGACTTGCTTTAGTTAAATCACTGATTTGTGAGTGAGTTCAGTAAGATTTTTTACTGTAGAATTCATTTAAAAATTGTGTTTATTGTAAATTAGCAAATGTGGTATCTGCAATTAAAAAGCGAATGTAAACAATGCAAACATGCAAAAGGAGCTTTTAGTCAATGATCTCGCCTGACTTGTGAGCTCCTGCGTTGTTTTTCAGTTTCCAGCTTCTTCCTATTCTTTAACACTGCTGTGGTCTTGAAGTGTCCTCAATGCACCACACAAAATGCATCACAGCAGGGATATCAGCAGCCAACAGTCAGCCTAAAAGGGGTTTGGAGGCTTAATGGAAAGAGAAGTAAGTTTCTGTCCAGAGGGATGCTGGTGAAGGACTTTATTCAGTCAAAGTGTCCTTGAGAATGATGCTTAGTTCCTAAATGTTCACCCACTACGGGCCAGTGAGGATAACAGCATTAGATAGATAGATTAGGTGTTCTTAAAGGCTCGGAAAAAAGAGATAGCTGGAGGGGAGTGAAGCTGGATGAAACAAGAGTACGAGAGGGAGGGATGGATATGCAGAGGAAGGAAAATGACCGGCAAGAGTCTAATCGTTAACAAATCACCATCTGGAAAGTTGCCAGTCTAAATCCCTGCACTGATGAATGGACGGTAATGAGACATGCTCCTCAACCCCGTTAGGTTACCCCTTGAGCAAGGCACTTAACCTCCAAATGCTTCAGTGGAGCTCCCAGATGTGAAAGTGTGGACGTCACCCTCCCCATTTACTGTAAATATAACTTTTACTGGTTAAGTCAGTGGAAAAGAAGCTGGACGGAGAGGGAGGAATGAGCGAGGGAGGGAATGCTAAAGGGAGCTGGGGGTCATTTGAGATGTCTTTTCCTCCTAATTAAGTTAATGGAGAAAGACGAGGAGGTTGCCTTTAATCTTCACTAATTGTCCATTTAGAGGCGACTGCCATAGTTTACCTGCTGGAATGTTATGGTTAGTGTTACAGGAAGTGGGTGTACTCTGCGCGTCCGGTGATTGGCTGCGACAGACGGTGCCTCAGTGGCGATTGGTGGGAATGGTCTGGACGGGTTAGGGGTGAACGTAAACTGCCTGAACTTGTGTGTGTGTGTCTCCTCTTTTTCATCATGGGCCAGTTCACTGATTTACTTACTTTTGCTCTCTTTCTGTTACACACTCCCACACGCAAACAGAACAAACGGCGTTGGTGTTTGTATTGCTGTCAGGAATTGTAAGATTGTTTTCTTGTCACTAGGCTCCAGGCCCTTTGTTTGGTTTTCACGCCACTGGGTGCTGGCGAGAAACAAATAAGTCCCAAACACACACATACAAACACACACAGAGAAACACACACACACAGAAACACACACAAGTACATTTCTCTCTCTCACGCCACCTCTCCCGCTGATTTAACACCACAGGCGCTGGATGCAGAATTGCAGGTCTGCGCGTGTGGGTCTGTTTGTGTGTGTGTGTGTGTGTGTGTGTGTGTGTGTGTGTGTGTGTGTGCGCGCGTGTGTGTGCATGGCAGACTTTATACTAAACCACACACCCACGACAGAACTTCCTAATAATTAAACATGACTCAGAAGTACAAACCATGGTATGCAGCCGCACCACAAGGCTTGTAGGACCTGACACACAAGCTGCACCACAGGGCCCATGCACAGCAATACAGTGTGTGCGCGTTTCTAACAAGTTTATCAATCATACTTACATTCAATCTTACTTGGCGTAATTGCTAAAACAAGGGAAAACACGCCAATTGGTTTAAGGGCAGTGGGTGTTGTGGCATGAAGCTGCACCCAGAGGCCCGTAGGCTCAAGGATGGAGCTGCACCACAGGACCCACACTAAGAGTCACTCGTATTCGGGGAAGGGAAGACTTTTACAGAGGCAACCTGACCAGAGCTCCTCCTCTAAAATAAGGCAGCTCTTAGCGGCTTGTGTGTGTTTGTATGTGTGTGTGTGTGTGTGTGTGTGTGTGTGTGTGTTTCCCACAGCCCAGACGGCAGTGCGATTTTTGTCCCAAGACATATTTAGATAAATACACACTGCTGAGATATGGAAAACCGAGAGAGAGAGAGACAGAGGGAGCGAGAGAGAGAGAGGGAGAGAGCAAATGATATCAGGACAATGTGAGAGATGTGGAGAAGCCAGAAGACTCACACATCCCTTCGTCCTCTCCTTAAAATACTTTCTAACATTGAGGTAGGAAGTGTGATCTGTGTGTTCATATACAACCTGATTTTTACAACGTCATCCAAACAAGAGTCCTGGTTTCCATAATCAGGGTAGAGGATTAAAGAAATGTGGTTCCCCCAGTCAGATATCTTCTGTAGAAAGTCTTGGCCCCGTATACACGCAACTGGATCTGTGATTGGCTTTTTACATGTAAGCATGTGCAGGACAAAGGCTTCAGGACATTCACTGTGACAGCAGGCCAGGAGAATAAAGGGGAGATGATTACACATGGCAGACTGGTATCTGTCGCTCTCATACACACTTCCTGCTTCACTAACTAACTAAACTTTCAACAGCGGGAACATATGAATCAAATTGGTCCTATTCCTAAACTTTACTTTATTGAACATCCTGCTGTTAAAATGACTTTGTTTTTGGCTTTGAACGTCGTCCCAGTTTAGTTTTGCGTGCATGTGTGTGTATTCATGTATTTTATTATTATTGTACAAATATTTGTGTGTATATTTATTCTCAACTCTTTGCAAAGTCTGTGAATGAGAATGCCTAAGTTAAGTTTGGCTCTCTTGCTATGAAAGCAGTCGAGAGGCCAAAAGTTAGGAAGTTTGTGTGTGTGTGTGTGTGTGTGTGTGTGTGTGTGTGTGTGTGTAGGCCCATGTGTGTCTTCCTATGTGGATGTGTCAATAAAACAAGCTTCTTTGCAGGGTGAATTCACCAGCCAGGCAGTCTTAAAGTTCACGGCAGCAACACCTTTCCCTTTCAGCTGCCTACTGTACCAGCTAGCCAGCTAGCTAGCTCGCCGCAGGGCCAGAATCTATGAAATGTTCGTGGGAGGCTGGGGGCCTGTAGATATTTTTTTTTTTTTGTTATGGCAAAGAATTTTTATATGCTTGCACTGAAATAGCACAGAGGCTGCATGTGGTAGTAATTTAACCTCGCAAGTAAAGGTGAGTTGGATGGGGGGAGTAGCCACAGAGCCGCTGGTACACACAGTTAAAACTCACCGACTTTCCCCTCAACCTGTTTACGCTAACGGGCGATGGGCATGTGTGAAGGCAAATACTGCATGTCCATGTGTGCAAATACGGTCTATACTGTGTGAACATGAACACACAGTACGTAGTGTGTGTTCATGTATACACTGTATGTGTGTGTATATTCTTATACGTGGTCTTTTATGCATGCAAAATGTATATACATAGTTTAGTAATTTGTGTCTCTGCTTGCGTCTGCATATTTGCTTATATGTTTGTTTATGTTTTGCATTTGTTTGTACATGTCTACTTATAATCTTGTCTCTGGCTTTTCTTGTGTGTATATGTGTGTATATGTGTGTCTGTGTGTGTGTGGACATACATTTAAGAGAGAGGCAAACTTGATATGGGGCCAAACACACTCACACAGTGTTTGTTTAATCACAATTTAGGTTTACATGAGAACGCTAATCAAAACCAGACTCGGCTCCCTGGAAAGCTACAGGAGGAGGAGGTGGAGGAGAGGGAGTGAGGGATGGAGAAGAGAAGCGAGGGAGAGGAGGAGATCAATGGGGAGGCGCAAGGGGAATGGGAGCATGTGAGAAGGAAGAGAGGAGGGAAAAGAAGCCTAGGTGACAGGTGAGGACAGGAGAGGGAGGGAGAGGAAAGGAAAGAAAGAAATGGGACATGAGGGGAGGCTGGAGGAGAAAACAGGGTAGCCGATACTCTGTGAGTAGGAGCTTTGAGAGAATAGAAGCCTTTGTTGATTGTTTTTTTTTCCTTCTTTCAGGCTGAACTATTGATCTTGCTCTGATTTGAGATGCTTTATTCTCCCTAAAGGATGCTTTAAAAACTGGCATCTGACCTGCTTGTGTGTGTATTTGTGTGTACATGTGTTGATGGGCTGAGTTTCAGTAGTAAAAGCACGACTGAGTCGTGTACACTCCATCACTGACTAAAGTCAGACCACAAAACAAATGTAATGTCCCTGTAATTGCATTCATGTGCATCAGATGATAGAAAAGACAGATTCTTTGCTCAACAAAGCTTTCAGTTTTATGTCACTGTGGCACTCTTTGTATTGAAAACTCCAGACTGCTTGTTTCAAACAGTTTTTTCATACTTTCCTGGGCAGCACAGTGAATTTGTGGGGAGAGAAAAAGACTCGATGCAAAGGTCAAAGTGAATTTCAGTGAGAGAAAAATTGCAGCAATAGTCAAGCTAGCTAGAATGTTCCTGAACTTCATTTTCCCCATAAGCAGGAGTACATTGTTGTATTTTTGTCATATGTCAGCTTGTTTTTCAGTTATCGCAGTTTGATATAATTTCACCCTATTAATCATGTTGCAAGAACGTCTCGTATTTCAAGTGGTGGCTGTCAGATTCCTTTCAAACGCTGTAGCAGTTGGAAGCTGACCTGTTAACAGCCTAACTGCTGCTGCAGAGTTACGGCGATGCCGTCTAACGTGTCTGTCTTCAGTCTCCTCCTGAATTCTTGGAAACTGTGTTTCCAGGTTATTTACAGTAAGGTGACATGTGGGCGTACAGTCAGAATAGATTCAAGCTGCAGCTCAGTGTGGGGTCACAGAAGTGCTGAAACCTCTCTGTCTGTATGTGTGTCAAGTTACATATTGTATAGGACTCCCATATGGGCTACTATTCCTTAATGCAGCTCTGCGCTCATGGGAAAGTCATGGAAAGAAAGACCCACATGTCCTGAAACAGCCCAGCATCCCCCAGCAATTCTGCACCTCACAATACGTCTTTCATGGGTTTGTCACTGAGCATCGTCTGGCATTCAGGATGCAGCATCATTCGGTACTGACACTCTGATCTGGTGGTACAGTTTTCTGTTATTTGAGGTACTTTCTCTCAGGTTTAGTGCATGACAGTCAGTGGATGTGTATGTGTGTGTATTTGTGCGTATGTAACACTTTCACTTTGTGGGAGGTCTTCATAGCTACCGCTTTCATTGTTGACCATTATTATGGCTACAGAGTACATGGTTGGAACTGGCTAATGTCACACACATGCACACACATGGGCAGACACATGTAGGTGTCCAGAGAGTCATACTTTCTGTGAAGGTGAGCGTGAATGTGTGTGTGTGTGTGTGTGTGTCAGAAGTTAGACTTGTGATTTATGCTGTTTAAGTAAAGTCTGATTGTTACAAATGGACTCAAACTGTTGATATTGCTCTGCCGTAATCAGAGTCATGCACTGTCACGCACAGCGAACGGCCCACAAACACTCTCCATACCGAACTGTCACACACATGCACAACAGCAGAGGCAGTACAGATATACACATCAACCCACGCAATGTGGAGACACACAAACAAACACTAAGCAGTCCTGTCGCTCTTTCCCTCCCCTCATCTGTCTTGCTGTCACACAAACACATTCACGCAAAGGCCGGGCTCTCACATATGTTACAGCTACAGCTAAAAGGAATATTTCCTTTGTGCTTTCTACATATCTCTTTTGGGGCATGAGTCCTGCTGAAACTATTAAGACTACATTTAAATCGATCTAAATAAGCCAAAGATGTTTAACCTCTTACGCTGCATGCAGCTGCTCTCAAGCATGAATGAATAAATGAAAGGAACATCAGTATTTCCCCTTTAGCTGACTGTGAAATTTTCCTGTCCTGAGTAATTTGAACATCTTTTATTACAGGTTTTATTGAGGATAAATGCTCAGTTCTTACCTAAAACACAAAACATTTTCGAAATAAATTCTTCTGCAGTGAACTGCATAGTGTGACTGAATGAAAGTTTGTCTGTTTGTCATTATGTTACTATGGTGTAACATGCTGGCTATAAAGACCTGACTAACTAGGTCTAAAAGCTGGAAGCTTTTACATCATCCATGCACTGCAGATGAGTCAACAGCAAAAATAACAAACATGAGCTGCTACATGCAACATTTTAACATGAGTAAATCATGTCCACATTGAGGCTGAAATATTAGAATAAACACTGCAAACAAAAAAAAGCCCACCACCAAGAAGATTGGCAGCTTCAACACAGTCTACAGTCGACAGTCTAAACGGAATTTAACATTGTGTGCCGCCATGTTGATCCGCTGGATTTCTTTACAGTACAAATTCTAGAGGGGGGTGCTGCTGTTCTGCTAAAGCAAAGCAATTGAAGCTGATGTTTTCAGATTTCATAGGAAGATAATAGAGTGAGTTCAGGACCTTTGAGCAGCCAAAGATCCTCTTTTTGAATGTAAGCATTCGGACTAATGTGAACTGTTGTCTTTACTTTAGAAACATTTCCATTAACAACAACACAGATGCACGACAGCGGCTACCAATCGCCTTGATTTTCATGGTCATGTCACCAAGCTATTGCACTAAATTTGACAATTATAACACGTAAAATATGGACATTTAGATTTCACATTGCACCAAAAACACCTGTTTGAACATTCCACAGGTAAACAGGTTCATTGGTAACAGGTGATAGTATCATGATTGGGTATGAAAGGAGCATCCTGGAAAGGCTCAGCCGTTCACACTTTGTGAACACATGACTGTATAAAGGATATTACTACACGGGCTCAGGAACACTTCATAAAACCATTTTATTTGTGTTTTACACAGCGTCTGGACGTTTTTTTGAGTCAGGGTTGCAGATGCATAAAAGGCATGAGGGGATTGTTGGAGTGTGAAAAACATGTGACTCTTATACTATGGTGTTTGCAGTCACCGCAGCCCAACCCAGCAGAGATCTTGGACCACCATGTTAAGTGCGACACATTTAGCTGGTGTGCAACACATGTCAAAACCCCCACGTCCATTGTTTTCTGTGTAGGCCGGCCCACTGGTGGTGTCCTGACACATGGACGTTTCCCACAAAGCAGTTCAGTCACATTCCGGCTGATGTGCCGTGACTATTACGCATTTGATGTGTCATCAATAGACAAGCGTCATCACTCTGCGATACTGCCCATGTTTGTTGCACTTTGACCACCGACATCAAAACACACAGATAACATCTCATTGAAGAGTGGCGTTCATGCGTTCGGTTGAGACTTTGGGAATTGATGCCAAGGAGCACGAAGCGAGGCTCGTGGTGAAAGAACAACTCGCAATTCGTGTTGCTTTTTCCTTCAATTTGTCACCCTTTTGTTCTGCAAGAAAGAATCAAATGTACTTTGAGAGATCCCCAAAATGAGGCTGTGCATTCAGTGATGCTGACTGTGGTGGACTGGTAGTGATGTTTGTAATGAAAGACAGAGCATCACAGAGGGAGAAAATGACTGTAAATCACTTTAAAGGCCAACAAACCCACTGGTCTTGAAGCATTGTGTGTAGATCTGGTGCAGACTTGTGAAAAAAGAGGATTTACAGTATACAGAGTGTGTCATAGTGAGACAGAGAGAGTTAGGAACAGTTTGATGGTGGGACGAGGGGTGAGGAGAATGAAGATAGAGGAAATGAAAGACTCAGCAGAAGCAGAGAGAGAGAGAGAGAGAGAGAGAGAGAGAGAGTCAGCCACATGAATGGGGTGAGAGGAGCTTTAACCAGGCCTCCTCTAAATACAGAGCACCGCAAAGCCACTTTAAAACCTGTAGAGATATATTTATACATCACACACAAATACACACAAACACACACACACAGACTTGAAAACACACCGACGGTATGTGCACTTTTCCTGTTTGTTTCTACCTCGCTCGCTCTCTCTCTCTGTCTCCAAAATAGAAACACACACACACAGAAAACCCCAATCAACCCCCAGCCAGCCTCAAACATGACTTCAGACTTTTCTGATGTCATTATGTAACAGTTGGGGCTCCACCTGTTGAACAAAGCTTTAAATTAAATTAAATTAAAACTCACAGTTCACATAAAAACAAAATATAATGTTTTATTTCAGGTACAAAACAAATCTTGATCTCAAGTCTTATCAGTTATGTTGCGTATGAAGGGGGTCGAGTGTGTACAGACCCTAGCTGCAATGGAAAAATGAATGAAAAGATAACTGAGTGGGAAGCAAGTGGGAGACGGTTATTTTGAGGTTGAGAAAGATAATTAAAGATCCTAAAAAGCCATGACAGTTTGTGTACGTTGTTCAAATCAAGTTCCAAACACGGGGGTTTATCTTGTTTGGGTTGAGAGTTCTTCTCACGGCTGGAAAAGTGCAGAGACGTCACTGTGCGTGTTGTGAGACAGACATAGTATTAGCTTTTGTGTTTGCGCTCGTGTGAACTAAACAAGCAAAGCGGGAATGTGCATTTTTGTGTTTAAGCAAAGAAATATGAAAAAATCCTCCTCTCTTTCCCCTCTTTTCTCTTATCTCTGCACCTTTTTTCCTTGTGCGTGTGCATTTTGTTTGTGGTGTTTGTTCAGTTGGAGTGTCTCTCAGTGTAAGACTTTATATATGGGCATGCCTTGAGTGAGTATGTGTCAGCGTGCTGCTCTTAACCATCAGGAGCCAAACAGCAATGTGTCTTCCACAGCTGTCAGACGCTCCCTCGACACATTTAAATATCCTTGTCTTCTTTTCTTGTGCGTGTCCATCTCTGTGAAGAAGCTGAACGTGACTTGAACTCACAAACTCTTAGATCAGCAACATGAGCGACGATAAATGTCAAGTGAGCAGCTGAGAGATAAAAGAGGTGAAGAGCATATTTAGGACTAAGAGTAACGACGGAGAAGCACGCCGCGCTTAGAGGCAAAGAGAGTGAGTGTGTGTGTGTGTGTGTGTGCGCGCGCTCAGCCACACACATTGTTCTTTGCAAACTTGTCATCCTGAATTTTGGTCACTTTTACAAGCGCAGCGTCACGCTCGTGGTATAACCTCATGGCCTTGTGTGCGCCTCAGCATGCCTGCGATAGGTTTCTGTTTCAATCAAAGACAATAGGCTCCAGTGGCCTGCCCGCTAATTCGTAGCTTAGCTTTATAAGGCCACCAAGTCACCACAACCTCTCCAGCATACAACAATGGAGCTGCCACACATCCAGCTATCATAGATTAACTGTGGATTACTTGACTTTTGTGCTACTGCTGCAAAGTTTTTTTTTTTTTGCAAATTTTTGGGGAACTTCTGCAGCTCTTACAGCGAATGTTGGGACTGAACCCTCGAGCCTATAATCCTACGTTAACACAGTGTTAAACTAAAACTCTCCACTGAAACCTGCCTCCAAGGCTTATGCTATAAACAAATCTGCCAGCTTGTTTTTAGCTATGATAATGGCATCTCCCTCAGGGTAATTTGTGTAATTTTGGAAATGCTGCACCGCTGTGGTGAGGTGCATCATTATTCCAAGTTTTGCCAACATCCAGACGTCGGTGTCTAAGATACTGTACATGGCGGAGAGATGGATGGATGAAACAATGACCAAATATGTGCTAGAAATAAAATCTCATCTGGGAGAAGGTTTTGACTCCAGAGCGGGTTTTATTTTCAGCTCAAAGTCGGTTATGCCGTTTATACCACGACCACATACCAGATTGTTCATTATATTTTGGATTAAATAGAAACCTTGTGTTGGCGCTAACTTGAAAACACTAATTTACTGCTCCATTAAGTGGTAGAAACTGCAACCTTGTCGCAGCCAAAATAAGTAGTAATCTATGTGTGTATGGTTTTGCATAGCAATTTAGAAAGTTGATGAGGCCTCCGTGTTAAAGTCCTGATACGTGAAAATAACGCTCACACAAATATTTAAAGGAGTAACTGAATATCAGGCACCTTATGATCAATCAGGATTAGGAGTGTCTTATGTTGCTGGTTTACTGCATTCATGATATTCAGTCTGGTTACAGTAAATGGTCATTTCTAGGTAGTTGGCCCAAAAAACAAAAGGAGGCAGAATCAGTAAAGGAGAGAAAGAAAAACAAATCTCAAGTGCCAGCAGGAGATGATGATTATGGCAGGAGGATGTTTGATGTGTGGAAAAGTTTGTCTCCACCACTGAACATCAATAAACAGCTGGCTGCAGTTAGCAACACTGACAAAAGAGAAATAAACTGTGGAGATAGACAAACGCATACCGAGAGGGGGACAACGAGGGGGGGGGTAATGATCGCGGCAGATACAGAGACGGGGAGGGAAAACGAGAGGGAGGACGAGAGAGGCAGAAGTGGAGGGAGAGAGAGAAAGACGAGAGATGAGATGAAAGAATAGAAAGATAGTGAGAAGGAGAGGACGTTTACATGCAAGAAACCAGTTTAGCTTAAGCAGGAAATCAGCTTGCATGCCACAGCTCAGTAATCAGATTCCTCCCCGATCCAAACCTATTTCTGTAACCATGACTCACAGATTCTCAGCGTCTTTTTGATACAGGAGGTTGCTTCCAGATATAAGACAATTTTTCTTTTCGTTTTTTTTCCAGGAGTTGGAGAATTTGAATCATATACATATATAACGACCTTTCCTTTCATCTCTGTTGTCATAGATACTTTCAGTGCCTGCAGTATTTGTCATACACATGCATACATGTAAGAAGCTGATTAGAGACCTGGTTGCACATGTACATTCGCCAAGAAATGTAATTTCACCAGGAGAAATCTGGTTTCTATAATCCCCCACCTCGATTATGAAAATCAGATATTCTTGTCTACATAACGTTGAAGAAATCGGATCACTTCAGACTTCAGAAAGCCCAGGTTAGTCCGTGTAAATGTGCTTATAGATAAAGAGGCACCGCGAACAGAAGAAGAAGAACAAGAAGAAGAAGAAGAAGAAGAAGAAGAAGAGTCTGTGGGGAAAAGAGCCAAGAGAAAGAGAGCGTGCCATAGCTAGAAACACACAGGGCAGAACAAATAATCATGTTGTTGATAGTGAGACGGAGAATGTCTAGGAGGGACACTTTCTGTAGTGGGCCATGGAGGACATGACAGCGAGCTCGTGAGACATCGAGAGAGAGAGAGGACAAGATCAAGAACCAGAGAGAGGGAGAGCAAATAAATGCCGGCACCAGTTAGTATCAACGAGAGCCCAAGCTAAATAAACGGCCGCAGGCGTCAAGTGGTGCCGAGCGCTACTGGAGTCCACGCCACCCACTGCCTGGTGGCCACTTTCATGTGGTCACTTAAGAGATGATGTCAGTGGCCGCTCCTTGGCTGCGTCTCTTCTGCCCTGCTGCAACTGCTTCTGCACACTGCTCTGCGCGAGGATTAACGGCTTGATTCACACCAGATTTGTCCAACCGAAGGGATCTAGGACCACTTAAAGGGGCTACATGTTGCATTAACGTGATACTTTATTTACCATAAACACGTGACCATCACAGGGCGAGGCACGCAGTTTCTGCCTATATTTTGCCATTATTTTGATTTTGGTCTGGAAATGGTAGTATTGGTTACACGCATCCATCGACGTACATGACTTAACTGTGATAGTCCAGTCAAAGTCTGGGGGGAAGTGAAATGGGTTAAACCCACTGCCACAACTGTTGGTGATCAAACCGTCAGTCATGTCGCAGTTTTATGACACTGTTCAGGAAGCAAAGACAATTTTCTGGGAAAAGAAATCTGTCCGCGGCTCTCCGAGCAGACAGCGTCTGTTCTTTACAAGGTGTTGGACACACTGCTGAGGAGCTGTTGGCTGACAAGAGCATGAACATGTCTGCATGCACACACACACACACACACACAAATATACACATGCATATAAACACATTGATACCACCTCACTGACAAGGTGCTCAATGATCCTGCCTCGGAGTGGTTTTTGTGCCAGCCACAGGCAGATCAGACGTGCTTGTCAGTTTGTCTGCTAGATGGCACGTGCATTCACAGCCAATGAAATCACTCCACAAACTTCAAAAAGTTCGCTGATGGCAAACCTATTAAATAATCCTGTTAAATAAAAAGGCCCCCAGTTTAAAGGAAATGAGAGTTGGAACACTCTTGTTATTTAGTGTGATTTAACAGGATACTTATGCACCTTAGATGCACGATGAAGCGTTGGGGTTTTGTACCACTTGTTTGAGTGTTGTAACTCCTGCTTTGGTGTCCCTCTCCTCCTTCTTCTTCACCGTCTCTCGCTCTCTGTCTCGTCTCTCATTCTTGCCCTCTCTCTGGCATATTTGGCATTTCTTCCATATTTGCTGTGAGTGAATCAAGTCTGAGTCACACAGACATGTGGCTTTCATTAGACTGTCCCTGCAGTGTTATTAAGATGAACCAATGCAAACAAATGCACAGACTGGGGAACATATGGATGCACGTCCTCAGGAATCTGCAGCGCATGTGGTCAGATGGTTTAATGAAAGGTGTCCAGGCACCGTTTTAAGGGAAAAGCCTGTGTGTGCATGTGTGTGTGTTACATCTGTGAGGAGTCATTTTATCCCCAGTGAGTAAGCAGCAAACATTAAAGTAAACTCATGTCATTTTGCTGCAAGCTCACTGTGGACAGCATGATGCCAGAACTAAAAAAACAAAAACAAAACTTGAAGGACATTCCTGAATGAAAAATGATGACGTTTAGCTAAATCTGGAGGAACTCGTGGTACAAGCAACATTTGAGATGTTGTTGGACTAAACAGAGATGTTAACTGTTTAAGGATCTCAGCATCATGTGATGAGACTTAAAGATTATCCTTTGGGAGTTACACTTTGTCATCAAAAGTGGCGCTCAGAAGAATTCATGGCAGTGACCAGAATAAGGATTATAAATATATGACAACCAAAGTGGTGTAAATCTACTAGTTTTATATTTAGGATGGCAATTATGTGTTTGTTTCATGGCTGATATTGTAAGTGCTGACAGTCAAAACATTTCCAAGTTGTAGCAAAACCACCTATTTCTTCTTGTCTCTTCCTAAATGACATAAATACAATGTTTGCCATTTTTCCATTAGTTTTTGACTCTGCATACCAAAATTCTCGTTCAAGTTTCCCTTCCAAAATTCTTCCATTTCCATTGCAACTTGGCAGAATCGATCTGCTGATGAACGTCATCTGACACCATCAAAAGCTCCGAAGCTGCTGCTGAATGGATCTCAGGCTGAGCTGTGAAGCTCGACGTGAACGCACAAACTGTCCCGTCGGGCTCATGTCACCGCTTCACCGTCACCTTGACCAAATCAGTCAGATCACAGAATCAGAGCGCTGCTCGGCACAGATTGTCGTTGTTGTTCGATAGGCGCCGGCAATCAGACAATCAGAGAAGGACAGAAAGTCAAGAGGCGTCACCGACGTCACAGCCTCGCAAGCACAAAGGATTGTGGGAAGCATAGAGGCGGGGAGAATTTAACACTGCTGTCTTCAAAAGACCACAGAGATTTGTGTGTATCTGAACGTGTGTATACATTACTGTGTATTTTGTGTGACTCTATGTGTGTGTGCTTGCTGTTGCTCATATTTAACATTTTATGTGCGTGTGTGTGTGTGTGTGTGATGACATGCAGTAATGTCATGGATAGCGAACATAGCTGCGCTCTGAGACTGTTCTGATTTTAATTAACACTGTCTCGTTAACACACACACTCACACACAGTTACACACTCCTTCCTGGAACACTGTGGACCTACCACACACATATATGGATCATGTTTTAAATGACGGGAATCAAGCTTTGAACACACGCACGTGCGCGCACACACACACACACACACACACACACACACACACACACACACACACACACACACACACACACACACACACGCACTTTGGGGCCTCTATGCCTGCCTTCTTTGAAAACCTTGCCAAGTCTAGAGTGGCAGACTTTATGTGTGTATGTGTGTGTGTGAGAGAGAGTGTGTGTCTGCGTGTGTGCAACGTGTTTTGTGTGTATGTGTCTGAGTTCCACTCTCGTCATCTAAAACATATCAGCGTGTATAATTACAGGCCTTCGGTTGGCCAGAAACATCTTCTGGAGTCAATTGGAGTGTCTAAGTACCCAATTTAAAGAAGGCAACAGCGTGCTTCAACACAACAGTCATCGTCGGCGTCATCGTCCGAGATTTTCTTCATCGTCACGATCGCCAACATTTGTTTTTCTTATTTGTTGTTGTTTTCATTTTCTCTTTAGCTAAATAATCCTCTGTGCTGCTTCTGCTTCCTACTCGGTTCTCAGAGCGCCGTGATGTAAAAAAAACCAATTGACATGTCAGAGAGCACACATGCCCTGCACACCAGCAGTTTGATTGACTTTGACCATCACACGTGTGATTAGATGATGATTAGATTTGAGGTCAGAGGTCAAAATCAACCGCAGACGTTAAGCTAGTGGACATTCAGCCGATAGAGAAGTGTGTTTGCATGATATGAGTTTGGAAGAGTCTGTTTGTTTTGCGAACGCGGTCCTGATGGTGGAGACTTGGGAAGTTAATTTGAAAGAAAAACGAACGGTGATTTAATTTGCGTCCTCTTAAACTGTCTGCAACCTTCTCTTTTTTTCTTTTCCATCTAAGCGCCTCGTGGCAGTTTGTCTGTGCACGCTGACAAACTTAATTCACAGGGGAATGTTTGCGGGTGCGCATGCAGGAGAAAAGCCAAAATGGGAACACCGGACAATGAGAGGCAAGAGAAGAGAGAGGACTGGAAGACAAACGGCAGAATGTGGAGAGGGAAGAGAGGAATGAGAGAGAGAGAGAGTCAGCAATCAACACCGGCATAAATCACATCCTGCTCTTCTTCTTCTCCTCCTCCTCCTGTCCTCTCTTCTGCTCTTCGTCTCCACAAACACTCGTTGCCAGGGACGGACGTCCTGAATGGACGCAGCTCACCTCATTCACCACGTTCCTCCTGACATTTCACAAGATAAAGACCGTGTTGGCAATGCTCACGAAAACATGTGGTTTGAAATACATCACCTTAAAACAGACGTTATTAGTCACGTGGTATTTGTCCTCTCCTTCACTAAGACGTGTCTGGATTTGAGAAATATCACATGTGCATCTTGTTTTTCCACTGTGTCTTATCTTCTCTCCAGTCTACTGAAACAACAAGAGCATGGGACATCTCTGAGAGCCCAGATACAATCCTCTCAGTTGCCTCCTCTGGGATTTTTGGGATAATCTGAGTTCCCCGCAGGCCGCTGTCTGTCTGTCCAGTTCAAGAGGTTGACGCTCTGTGTCCAACGGCAGCGCAGCCCTGTTCTTGATCTAAACGAGTGCGTGTAAATGGTTAAAAAAAAAAGAGGATATTTCTGTGTCAGACACCAAAATATTGCCACCGCTTTTCCTCTCAGCTAATGAGCTCCTGACTGTAAACAGTGTGTGTCTCACTGCTAAGTACCATCCACTTGTACAGAGAGCGCATTAGTGGCTAATATAAGCACAGTGAGGGGTTTTTGAATTAGCAAATTGGCGTGTTTTTTTCTTAATTTCCTAAAGAGTGGCTCGTAGATAGAAAATGACCACTTATCACAAATACCAGCTCTTTCATGTGTCCTCAGAGCAAACACAGTCTGAGGCACAGATATTACACAGTTGATTAATAGCATCAACTTTTCATATTTCGCTTTGGGAATATAGTCATTCTGTTTGTTTAGCCTCTGTATATGACCATTTGTGGGCCTCTCCTCGCGGTGTACTGTAAATCATGCTTTCTGTTTGAAGTGCTGAGATAAGTGCAGTAACAAATGCTCCAAAAAGTATCTCTGGATTCATACAAAGGGGGACTCAGCGCTAAATGGTTCACTGTGAGGCTGAAAATACTTAATGGGCAATAAAAGGAACGTCTCTTTTCCTCTCTGATAATCCCTCTTTCTCTCTGAAGTGTTTCCTTCTCTTTGTACTACTTTAAGCCACTTCCACCACACACACACACACACACCACTGTGGACACATTATACACACACATACAGACCCTCTATTAATCAGCAGTCTCATTCTGGAGGTAGATGCAGTAATAATAGCAGTTTCAGCTTTTTGCCGGTGCTCCGCTGGTAAATAGACCATTCTACCTCTCCGGAAAAGGCCGTGAGATGAAAGACTCCTTGAGGAGCCACATTAATGAAATCTGCTGAGTGAAAACTGAACTGGGAGGAAGGGTCTTATACCTGGAACCACACACACACACACACACACACACACACACACACACGCGGATATATATATGTGTACACACAGGCGGAAGCAAGAGGCTTGTAGGTGAGGAGACATGCAGATGGAGACTGAACATACACACAAGTTTTCACTGGAATATACATCCTGTCGTGCACACACACATGCACGCACACACACACATGCACGCACACACACATACACCTGACTGCAGTGCTGAGGGAGTTCTCTGCTGTCTTCAATGGGTCAGTGAACAGCAGCCATGCAAAGAGAAGTACAGGCTTCCTGTTCAGTGTGTGTGTGTGTGTGTGTGTGTGTGTGTGTGTGTGTGTGTGTGTGTGTGTGTGTGTGTGTGTGTGTGTGTGTGTGTGTGTGTGTGTGTGGTGCTTTTAAGTTAGTTAGGTAGTAGAGCCACTCATTAACACAGCTTTAAATACATCCCATAATTAGCCTCCAGCCCAATTGGCCTAATCACAACTCTGACAACCTCTGCTGTGGAAACAGTCGCCATGACAACACAATAAATTTTCGGTCCAGTCGCTCCTTTTTTTTTTTTTTTTTTTTAATTTGTTTGTATTTTGTGAAAAACAGCACGGCGTCACATCAAACTGCAAAAAATTTGTTTACATGCACGAGAACTCGTTTGAGAATTGAGAAAACTTTGCGTGTCTCTCTCGTCTAAACACTCGCTTTATGTTGCTTCTGTATTTGTTGTTGTGTATTATTAAAGAATCAGATTCCACCACTAATTGTATAGTATCAAAGTATCCGATCCTTTCCCCCTGCTTTCCTTACTAAAACTATGATTTACTCAAAATACTCTGCCAGAGGCTGCTAAACAGTTCCGCTGACACTCGGGGTTGGGGTTGTCTTTTTTGAGCTGCGTTCCTTTTAAACGGCGAGGTCAGCCGTAAACGGTCAGCGCAGGTGTGCCGTCATTTCTCTCACTGCAAACTCCTGTCTAGACTCCTGTTTGAGTTTAGCGAGCACTCTTGGAGTCTGTGTCTTCGTGGCGTTCTGTGTCAGATGTAATTGTCTCCTCTGTCGCTCAGGGAAAGGTCATAACAGTGACATTCACACGCTTCCTTCGGTCTAAGGTAACTTAAACCCTCCGCTGATCCTGCGCTGCATCGCACAGAGACGCTGACTCAACCTGTCGGAGCACCCGAGGACTCTGTGGTTGAAAATTGGTCATGGTTGTGGGGTTAAAGGTCAAGAGCAGGCAGCAGTGCTGACACCAGGGAGGTAACATACGACTCCCATGATGCTTTGCTTTCAGTGCTGACCCAAAAAGCCATTAAGTGGTGTCCGCCTGTGTACCCGACAGGGTGAGAAGACTGTGTGTGTGTGTGTGTGTGTGTGTGTGTGTGTGTGTGTGTGTGTGTGTGTGTGTGTGTGTGTGTGTGTGATGGGTCAAGGCTGCTGTAAGTGCTCTTCCAGACCTGTCAGGTTGTTTACCTTTAACATGCATGTGCACAGACGTGTCCACCTGAGTCCCTAATAGACTTAACTGCACTCTCAGCTCCGCGTGTCCAGGCGGGGGTCGTTGCATAATCCCTGAACCTTGAAACTGCCGTCCTTCTTTTCCATCCACCGTGCTCCTCCTTTTCTCTCCTCCTCGTTTGCTCTTCATATGCCGTCACACAGCAGCGCAGAGCTTCGACTGCTTGTTAAAGCCTAAAATACCTCACATTTCCAGTCAGCTTCTGCATGAAGACATCTCCGAGGCAAACACTTTTTATAACGACTTCATTGGAAAGTGATCTCCAGGAAGTGTCTGTCACTAACGCAGCAGCAGCCCTTTCTAATAGCGCTTTGAAGCGTCTGACAGGACAAAGCAAATGTTTTCCAAAGTTTTCTAATGTATATTTTGCACCGTGTATACGGAGCTGCTCCTGTCTCCACCCTCAGGCTCTCCATCCTTCCTCTCCTCTCATCCACTCCACGCAGACAGAAGCTCATTTCTCCTGACATTTGTTTTCAATCCGAAGCGTCACCCTTACTTTTTTCCACTCTGCAGACCTGCAATAAAAAGAATTAACCCATGTGCGGGAGAATATCCCTCCTCATTTCAGTCAGTAGAAGCTGCCTTCCATCCGAGAAGAACTTCTGGTTCTCTCCGTTGTCCTTCCTGACTTTCTCCCTGTGCCTCTCTCTGAGCCCTCAGTATTAACTGTAAAGGGCGAGGCTTTGGCGTCTTCCTTTGCTTTTATCTTTTGATTTCCCCTTGTCTTTTTGTCTGCCTCTGTCCTCTCCCTCACTGTCCTTTTGCGTGGAAGTGGATTAGTGGACATGTGCAGCAGTGCAGCCAAGGAGGTGTAACGTATAGAAGAAAAAGACACGTTTCAACAAGACATTTCAGCGAAGAAATGTGAGACAAAAGTTCACATATTTGCTAACAGTTCGAAAACCAGAAAATGAGATTTAACAATCCTGGTTAGTTTTAAACTATGCAACAACTCTGTCCCCCTTTGGTTTTCCATGAAGCAGCTCCGCTTTGCAGCGTGGTGACATTATCAAGTGAGTTGTGGCTTCTCTTGCCACCACCTTTAGGAGACTAGTTCCTGCTCCCAAATCTCAAGTCAACTGTCCAAGCTCATGGACATAACAGATGTGAAATCTGTTTTACGGTGGAAGAGGCTCCAGCACAGAAATATCATCAATTATCCTCCAGTCTTTCATCAGATGACCTCTCTCATTTCTGCGGTGCCTGACGGAGCAGCGTTTGTGGTCACTGTGTACGTGTCTGTCTGTGTATGTGCTCAAGTTCGCGTTCGAGTCTCTCTGTGTGTTTGTGGACACGTGTTTGTGTGTCTGCGCTCGTGCTGTCTGCGTGTATTTAATGCAATACAACCCCTTTCTATTAGTTCTCTCTCTGGTTTGATCCTGTCATCAGAGATTAATTTGTCATTCCTTCAAGTCATTTTAAACCGTTAGAGAGAAATGAGCACTTTTCCCTGTGGCTGACCAGTACATTAACAGCACAGCGGGAGCCTCTCAGCCCCCTCGAACAGAACATGTCTGGTAAGCTCATTTGCAGGGAGCAGCATTAGCATATGCACGCAGTTGATTGAGTAATAAACCAGACGTGTGGACTAATGTCAGAATCCTGGCCTAGGTGGGATTTTATTTTTAAGCGTTCAAGCATATTAAAAGTTAAATTGAAATGTTTCCCTGAGCTTATTTTTCCTCGCAAGGCAGGCGGTTAACTCGTCTTTGGTATTTTGGAAAATCAAAAGGCAGGATTATGGAGCAGAAAACACAAAGGAGGAGAAGTTTGAAGCTGGCAATCGATCCTCAATCAGCAGAATCGTCCGTGTGGTTTCAGATGCAGGGGGGCTTCACTTCACACAGCTATTAGAACACAGCCTTGTGCATATTTGCGAAAGAAACATGGCCACAGTAAACAAGCCAAGGACCAGGCAGACCTCCTCTGGGCCAAGTGCTATCAAAAGTCTTTTTGTTTTCAGCTGTAACCGTACTGCCTCTGTGGGGTGATCATTGCGTTTTTCAGAACGCTGGAAAACAATGGTTTGATCATTTTGATCCATATTTTCCAAAGCTTCATTAAAATCCTGTCAGCAGCATTTCAGATGTCACGTGTGACATATGGAAAAATAAACAACTGCTTTGGCCGGTCACGGTGAGCTGAAATTGGGCTGAGTTGTAGTGGTGAGGTATGTTTTACCCCACAGAGAAATATATGGCGTCAGTAATGGGAAAAATAAGAGAAGAACTGAATCTGTGTACGGTAACATGGAAAGGTATCCTGTCTCAAGCATGCTGAATCACTTACATAATATTACAGTAATAAATGCCATTCAAGTTATGCCATCACATTTATTCAGTATTCAGCAACTGTAGTACTGTCCATTACTTTTTTAACCCTTTGCTTAAACAGGAAGTCTCTCTCTGCACAATGACTGCTTTAAAATACAGCATAATTAAATTGAAGATAAAACGTTAAAGCAATGGATGGAAAGACATTAACAGAGCTCATTAAACGTTTTCTTAAACTAATGTTCTTAAACTGAAGGGGTTAGGCAGAGGGGCATTTTCCCTTCACTCAGGTAGATGTCATGTTTGGTTCAATAAAGGATGCAGCCTGCTGATGCAGACTGATGAATTGACCCTTTGCAGCACCGTTATCGCTGTGACTGGAGCTGAAGAGATGTCGTCTTCATTAGAGGAAACGACAGCAGTCTCTGTGGTCAGGAGAAGGGCTTTCCAAACCTCTGCAGTGATTAACTCCATGTTAACTTTGTAATGCGACCATGGAAGTGTGTGTGGTGTGTGTTTGTGTGTGTGTGTCTCTGTGTGTGTGTTACCCAATCCCTAAACCCACCAAATTTTTTTTTTCTCCTGATGGTGGTCGGGGGGTTCTTAGTTGGAGGCCTTGAATTCAAAAGCCACTGTGGTTGTTTGAGGGGGAGACTCTCTCTGCCTGTCTGTCTGTCTGTCTGTCTGTCTGTCTGTCTGTCTGCCTGTTGGCCTGTTTGTCTATCTCACTGTTACTCAGTATATCTGTCTCACACTTTCACACGTGTTTCGTAAGCGTGTGCGGTGTGTGTGTGTGTGTGTGTGTGTGCGCAGGATGTTGGTGCGTGAGGTATTGTTTATGACTGTGAAATGAGAATAGAACAAAACAAGAAAATAACACTGTTTGCATCGGTGTGTTTGTGCCTCTGTGTGTGTGTGTGTGCGTGTGTGTGTGTGTGTGTGTGTGTGTGTGTGTGTGTGTGTGTGTGTGTGTGTGTGTGTGTGTGTGTGTGTGTGTGTGTGTGTTTTCTGGCAGGCTCACCACTGGGCCAGATGGAGAGAGTTTTCTGTCTGCCCCCTCTCTCCCTCTGTCTCTTTCTTTCTCGCTCTCTCTCCTTTCTCTCTAATCACAGTTTTCCTTTAGCTGTAAATAGGCGGGTTGGGAAATCTATATGCACA